>NW_023416513.1:0-215195 GCF_012460135.2 Molothrus ater | reverse complement strand
AGCCAGGGAACACCAAGGAGCATGGCTGCAGCCAGCAGGAGACACCGAGGCCCCTGGGCCAGAAAAACAGCCCTGCCCCAGCAGCCAGCATCGTTTGGAGCTGGCAGCACTCACCTGCAGGCAACGCCCCCCGGCACTCTCCAGAAGAGCTTTGGCCACGGAGCAAGGTAACCCTCAGGGCTTGTCTTGTTCGCTTCTTCCTGGGGAAACAAAGGGACATTGTGGGAGCACATTCACAGCTGCTGGGAAATCCTGGCAAGGGGCAGAACAATCAGGGCTATGGGGAAGAGTTTGTGCTGCCATGTTGAGTGCCAGCCAGTTCTGCCCCACAGCCATTGCAGGGCTGCTGTGTAAAGCAGCAGTAGCAGAAGGGAAGGAGCTGCATTTGTAGAGGAGTTCTCTTAGTGGCAGCAGTCATTCCCATCCCACACAGGGCCTTTGGAACAGCCCTGGGATTGGCCCAGGTGTTTGGAGCAGGGTGCTGAGAAGGCCAAAATACTGGGTTTGATGCGCAGCTGGCCCGGTCACTTCTCAGCATTTGACTTGATGATTCTCACGGCTCTGGAAATAAAGAACAAATCGTTTGCACTGGTTTTTTAACCCATGGGTTTTTCCTAGCGTTTCCCTGGGGCTCCAGTCCCACCCCAGGCACAACGGGAGCGGGAGCAGCAACGCCTCGGCCCCAGCGGCCGTCCCAGAGCGGCTGCTCCTGGCTGGGAAGCTGCAGCCCCCAGCAGGGGCTGCGGGCACGGAGCAGGGGCTGCGGGCGCTGTGGCTCGTAGGGGAGCGCGGCGCTCGTGGCGTTACCGGGCCGGGGGCTGCGGGGCGGCGCCGTGTCCGCCAGGGGGCGCCCCGCGGGGCGGGCGGCGGCGCTGAGCGAGCGGCGATGCCCATGGGGTCCCGGGGCCGGTACGGGCGGTCTCGGTGTCCTTCCCGCTGCCAGCCGCGATCCAGAGGCTGCTCCGGGGAAGCGTCGTTCTCCTGGCGAGCACGGCAGCGGCACAGCACCGGCTCCCTGCTGCCGCAGCCGGAGCGTGCCTGGAGCCCCGGCGGGACCCAGCCCCGCGCTGGCCGCAGCCGGAGCGGCAGCGCCTGTCCCGGAGCGGCTTTTCCCCAGGCGCGGCGGTGGTGGTCCCGATCCCAGCCCCAATCCCACCTCGATCCTCCGGCCCCGGCACTCATACCCTGCCCGCCGAGGAAGAAGCGGCTCGGCCCAGCTCCCACGGGAAATACCAGCAGGACTAGGATGCCAATCCCCAGGCCTAGATCCCGATCCCAGTCCCACCCGAGCGCCTTGGATCCCGCGCAGCACCAGTAGCAGGCCCCGACCCGGATCTCCGCACAGCGCTCCGACCGACGCTCCCGCCGCAAGCCGAGATGAGCATCCCCCGCAGAAAACGGGACAGGCGCCGATCGGCCGGGATTTATGGGCGGGCGGGGGGCGGGGGGAAGGTGGGGCCCCGAGGGCGGGGCCGGCCCAGGTGCGAGGGGCGGGGCCTGCACAGGTGTGAGGGACCCCAGTGCGGCTGCGCGGGGCGGGGCCTTGGGGGATTTAAGGCGCGGGGAGGGCACGGCGGAGCCATTTGCTCCTGGGCGTTGGGTGAGGGAGGTTGCTGCCGGCCGGGGCCCTATATCTCTTTTTCTCTGCGTTTCTTTTCTCCTGCGTTTCTGTTGTGTTGTATTTCTGTGTACTTCTCCTTTCTACCCTCCCTTCCACCCCTCCCCTACCCCCTACACCCTCCCCCCCCCAAACCCCCCCCCTCCCTCTCCCCCCTAGCCCTCCCCTCCCTCCCCCCCTACGGCCGCCCCTCTCTCGTTCTCTACCCTACCTACCCTACCCTGCTTTCCCATCCTCGGCCTTCCCTCCCCAGCCGGACTCCCCCCTGCCCCTTCTCCCTGCTCCCCTTCCCCCCCACCAGGTCGCTCCCCACCCGCCTTCAATCCTGCTCCTTCCTCCACCCTTCCTTCCCCCCAGCCCCGTCCCCTGCTGTCCTGCACACCCCGATTTCTCCCCAACTTCTCCTCCGTTGCCCTGTTCTCGTTCTCCATTCCCCACTCTCCTCCTTTCCTCGCAGCCGCGGGGCTCGGGGTGCCGGGCAATAATAAAGCCCTGAGGGCCGGAGCCCGGCGCCCCCGGCCTCGCTGGGGTCCCCACACGGGGCCGGAGCCGCTCTGCGGGTCCCCCCATTGCAGTCCAACACACCGCCCGACACCGCCGGGGCTCCGGCTTTCCCAACATCACACTGGGGGGGTCCTGGGGCGGGGGGCCCGAGTTACAGGGGCCCCCTCATTAGGAGGGGGTCCCAGGGGGGAGGGGGGCATAGGAAGGGCCCCCTCATTAGGAGGGGGTCCCTGGGGGGGAGGGGGGGATAGGAAGGGCCCCCTCCGGAGGAGGGGGTCCCGGGGGGGGTGGGGGCGGGCCCCCTCCGGAGGAGGGGGTCCAGGGGAGGGGGCGGGGCTTGGGGCGGGGTAATTCCCCCTCCAAGCCCCGCCCCCTCCCCTGGACGCCCTCCTCCGGACGGAGTGCCGCCCCGGCCCCCTCCAGGGACCCCCTCCTCCGGACCGGGGTCCGGGGGGGAGGGTGGGGCGGGCGGGGACAGGACGGCAGGGGACGCTCGTGTGTCTGGCAATTTTTTTTTTTATTACGTGTGTTCACGCTGCACAGTGACGTGCCCCCCTCTGCTTCCCCCCCACCCCACCCGCCCTCCCCCCCTCCCGGGCCCCGGTCCGGAGGAGGGGGTCCCGGGAAGGGGGCGGAGCCTGGAGGGGGAATCATTCCCCCCAGGCCCCGCCCCCTCCCCTGGACCCCCTCCTCCGGAGGGGGCCCTCCCCGACCCCCCCCAGGGACCCCCTCCTCCGGAGGGGGCCCCTCCTAAACCCCCCTCCCCCCTGGGACCCCCTCCTAATGAGGGGGCCCCTCCTAATCCCCCCTCCCCCCTGGGACCCCCTCCTAATGAGGGGGCCCCCCTAAACCCCCCCCCCCCGGGACCCCCTCCTAATGAGGGGGCCCCTGTAACTCGGGCCCCCCGCCCCAGGACCCCCCCAGTGTGATGTTGGGAAAGCCGGAGCCCCGGCGGTGTCGGGCGGTGTGTTCGACTGCAATGGGGGGACCCGCAGAGCGGCTCCGGCCCCGTGTGGGGACCCCAGCGAGGCCGGGGGCGCCGGGCTCCGGCCCTCAGGGCTTTATTATTGCCCGGCACCCCGAGCCCCGCGGCTGCGAGAAAAGGAGGAAACAGGAGGACGGGGAGACAGGAGAGATGAGGGTGGTGAGGACGGGGAGGGAGAGGGGTCGGAGTGACGAGGGAAGCGGGACAGGAAGGGAAAGGCCGAGGGGGGACAAGAGGGACGGTGGAAAGAGGAGGAATAGAAGGGAGTAGTGGGGAAGGGACACGACAGGAACGAGTGGGGGGAGTCGGGTTTGGGAGGAGAGGAAAGGAGCGTCTCAGGGCGAGAGGGAAGGGGGAGAAAAAAAGGGAATACGCGGGGAAGGAAGGAGGGGGGGTAGAGAGAGGGACAGAAGGGGAGGCCGAAGCCTCCGCGCCTTACCGGCGGAGCCCGCACACGGAGCTCCCGTCCGCACCGTGCTCTGAGTGAGCAAATGGCGGCCGAGGCGATTTCCGGGGTCTAAAACACCTCGGCCCCGCCCCGCGCAGCCGCTCTGGGGCCCCGCACACCTGAGCCGCGCCCGCCGTGCACACCTGAGCCGGCCCCGCCCCTGGTCCCGCCCTTTCTGCCGCCTGGCCCCGCCCCCGTTCTCTCAGGCCTCGTCCCTTGTTCCGCCCGGTTCCGCCCCTGTCCCCGCCCCCTGTTTTCAGGCTCCGCCCCCCGCACCGCTGTCCCCCGCCAGGCGGGGGCGCCGCGCTCGCACCGCGCTCCGTGTCCGCCAGAGGGCGCCCTGCGGGGTCCCGGCCCCACACGGCGGCTCCGCACCGGGGAACGGCCGCGATCCCGCACCCGGCAGCGCCCCGTGCCCGCGCCCATCCCGGGCCCCAAACCGGTCCCGGGCCCGATGCCGCTTCCATCCGCCCGACGGGGGAGAGGCGGCACCGCCCGGCACACCCCAGCGGCGCTCTGCCCCCCACCCCCGGCCGCGGTGGCACCGTCGCATCGCCCCGTGCCCGCGCTCCGTGGCCCCGCCCCTCGCACCTGTGCCGGCCCCGCCCCCCTGTCCCCCCCGGTCCCGGGGCCATCGCTCGGGAGCCTCGCTCGGCGCTGTGCGAGCCCCGCCCGACGGCTGCTCCCGCCGGGGACCGCTCGGAGCCCGGGGCGCTGCGGCGGGGCCGTGACCGCGGCCTGGGCTGCGGGGACCGAGCGCTGCCTGGCTCTGCCGGGAGGCCCCGGGCGGTGCCGCCTCTCCCCCGTCGCCATCGGGACTGGCATCGCTATGGGGCGGGAGGGGCCTGGCGCTCCTGAGCCCGCAGAGCCCCGTCCCGGTGTCACCTTCCGTGTCCCGGCGCCGCGGGCGGGAGTGGCGGGCAGGGAGCGGCAACCGCCGGCCCCGCCTTCCCGTCCCGCTCCGTCGGGCCCGGGCTCGCCGAGCCCCGGCCGGGACCCGCCCAGGCCCGGGGACACCGCGGCTCCCGCCCCGCCTCCTGCCCCCGGCACCTCCCCGCCCGCCCGGCAACGGCCCCGGGGCCTCCGGCACCCGAGACCGCGGCGGGGGCTGGGCCCGAGCCCCCGAACGCCGGCCCCACGCGCCCCGCAACGCCGCGCTCCCGGCTCCTCACCCCCCGCCCATCGGCACCGGGGAGAGGCCCCACGAGTGTCCCGGCTCCGGGAAGAGCCTCGGCCGCAGCTCGGCCTCCGCTGCCGAGCGCCACGAGGGAGCGCCCGAGCGCTTCTCTCAGCCCCGAAGCCGCCCCCGTCAGGCCGGGGCCGGGCCCGGACAGCGCCGGGCCGGGGCTCCGCCTTCCGAGCACTCGCACGCAGCATTTGGCCTCTGGCCCCGGGCCCCAAAATGCAGGACTCGGCCTCTGTGCTCGGGGCCTGGGCGAGCCTCGTTCTGCACCCCCAAACACAGGGCTCAAGTCCCGGCTTCACAGCCCTCGGCCTGGCCGGCTGGGACTGGGTCCAAGTGCCAGCAGCGGAGGACTTTGTCCCTGAGCCCTCCTCACCTTCACCACCACAAAAAAAAAAAAACAAAAAAACAAAAAAACAAAAAAGAAAAAAAAAACACCCACACAAAAAAAGCCAAAAAAAAAACCCCACAAAAATAAAAAAAAAAAAACACAAAAAAACCCAAAAAAAAACCAAAAAAAAAAACCCCAACCAACCAACCAAACAAACAAAAAAACAACAACAACCCAAAACAAGCAAACAACCCACAGGACTCCCGATTCTGAGACCAGAAAAATGCCCAATTTATTAGTCTCAGTTCACAGGCTCGTGGAATTGACTGCGGCCATCCCCACAGATGGTCACAGGGAATGGACCTCTCACACATTTGATTCTCCTGGGAGAACTGCTTCAGGCTGGCAAAAAACCCACCCGTGGCATTAGAAGGTAGGAAGCCTGCCCTGAAAGGATGCCATAAAACGCAGCCCATCTGCAATACCGCGTTATCCCAGCACTGTGATATCCCATTATCCCCAGCCGGGTTTGTTGCGCCGCCTCCGGCTCACGCAGCGATGCCGCTCGTGGCTCCGGGCGCTGCCGCGGCGCGGGGAGCAGCCCCGGATCCGCTCGGCCCGGGGGAACCGAAGGGGTGCCCGGTGCCCGGGCCGGAGCGGGCAGCAGCGGGTGACGATCCGGGCGCTCCTGCCCGGCTCCTGAGCTCAGGCTGAGGCAGCTCCCAGCTGCCGCCGCCGGGAAGGAGCAGCTCCCCAAGGATGGCCGCGCTCCCGGGCCATGGCAGCTGCCCCGCCTCTCTCAGGGACAGCGGCAGCTTTGGCAGAGGAAGCGGAGCCCCAGCGGCCGGGGCTCGGCAGCAGCCGGCACCGAGCCCCTTGCACGGAGCGGGAGCAGAGGGACGGGCCCGAGCCCGGGACTCGCATCCCGCCCGGGGACTCGGGGACGCGGGCTCTCTGCTCGGGCTCCGCCAGGAGGAGGAGGCGGATGGGAGTGCCCGGGAGGAGCCGGCACTGCCGGCCGACAGGGCTGCTCCTGAGGGGAGAACTCGCTCTGTGCTCCTTGGGCGGGATCAAGGCATGGCCAGAAGCTTTCATATTCATTTTACAGACTCTCGCACACCGACCGCTACCAACGTGCACTGTGCAAAGCAGCCACAATGGCTGCAGGCTCCAAAACAAAGATAAACAACGCTGTTCTCCTTTCCTTCTTTACGCAATCACACCTAGCTAAGATTCATAACACCTGATGCCATTGTCTGTTTAAAACTCTGGCCAATACCATGCCACTGACTAGGTCTCAAAAGCAGAAAGATGACAGCCATCAATTAAAGCTGATGCCAGATCTTTGCCTATTTAGCTTTCCATGACAGAAATCCCTGGATGGATCCACGTGCTCCTCTGCTCCTATCAGCTGAGCTTTTGTCTCACTCTAATCTCATTAGGATGCCCTAAATCCAACCTGTTCTGCTTCTCAGAGCAAAGCCTGCTGCCATCTCTGCTCGTGACCTTTGCATGGCACACATTGTTACCACGCTGATAATGGCAAAACAAATTGCCTCTCCTTCTTTCTGCAGTGAACAGTTCAGCTTCTGGGGAGCTGCAGCTGTGACACTCATGAGCAGCTCTCAACGTGATCTCAGCGTGGAGCTGCTCTTTTCCAAGTCTGCCCCTGTAGAAAATCCACGTTGTTGGAAAATGTCACCAAAGCGGGAATTGCTGCTGAAGCTCTCTTAGCGCACAAGGGCAGAGCCATTCCTGGGGCTACAAGTGCCTCATTCCCACTTTTCACTGCTCTTGGATCAACCTATGTGTTCATTTCCATCTTCCTGAGAAGCCTTGATCTTTTGTAGTGGAATCAAAGCGAAGCAGAGCTGAGCAAAACCCCACCTGTTGCTATGATCCTTCCCACTGCTTTTATTGATGTTGTTCCAGCTGGATTTATTTCATTATGAAAAGGCAAATTCAAGAGTCTTTTTATCTCCACGGTTTACGTTGTCTTTTGCTGGCTTGGACTTTTGCTTTCTGCCCTTTGCCGGTCTGGGCACGTTCACCTTTCAGGATTCCCATCCTCTGCCCTGCCCGGGCTGCCTCTGGCTCAGCTCCCTTGGCAGCCGCTGCTTCCACCTGAGCTCTCGGCCTTTAGCTCGCGTCCCTTTCCATGGGCCACGCCTCCCAGCTGCTCCAGCCCGGGCATTCCCGCCTGGGAACAAGCAGGGATTCCCTGCCCTGGCCCAGGGAAGCCTCCGGCCCTGCAGGCATTGCCGAGGCTCAGGGGCCGCTCCAAACCTTTGGTGTCCCAGAGCTCCCGGATCAGTGCCAGGGCAGAGCTGGGAGCCTGTCCTAAGGAGCGGGACTGACGCACGCGGTGCCTGCAAAGTCCCCCATGGATATTGGATCCAGCTGGCAGGAGCAGGTGCGGCCAAGGCAGCCCATTCCATTTCCTGCCCACCGAGAGATCTCCAGCACTTCAGCCTGCTAAGGCTGGCACACAAATCCCTGCCCTGGGGCACGGCAGCGACTGCAGCGCACCCAGGAGAAGGCAAACGCAACGCCCGGGGCTCAGTTCTGAGGCTGGGATCGAGATTCATTCTCAGCCATTTCAAACAAGGATTGCACCCCACTGCTCAGTTCTTTCTGCAGCTGGGACTCCAGGAAGAGGAGAAAGGAGGCAGTTTACTGGAGCCCCTTTCCTGCCAAACACTGAGGGTCATTCAGGTGCTGAGAGAAAGCACAGCCAGGGAGAGCTGCCCCTGCTCTGCTGGGATTGCACCCTGCACTCACGAGGGACAGGTGGCTCTGTGAAATCGGTCTCAGCATTTTTGTGCCTCATAGCTCCCACTGAAATGGTTTTGACCAGAACTGAGACTGCTGAGCGTCACTGAGCAGCACAGGAGACATCCAGCAATGCCCATGAGCTGGCAGAGATGATTGCTGGCGCTGGCCTGAGCCCTGGGCTGAGAGTTCCAGTGGCAGCAGCAGTGACAGCCACCCCGGCATTGCCCAGAAACAGGAGAAACCGCCCCTGCCCTGCCTTTGGGGAGAATGTCTGCTGTGCATCTCCCAGTTACAGCCCCAGCGCTCCCTGGGCTCCTGCAGACATCAATTCCTTCTGCCTTCCTCACAAGGCATCTCCACTCGTTCCATCGTCTGCCTGCTGGGCAATGCTCCCCTCCTTATTGCACAGGGGAGAGCGAGGAACTCTGCAATTGCCTGCACTGAGCTCCTCTCCCATCATCTCCCACTCCTTTCATGGCCTCACCAGCCAGGAGAAACATTCAAGGGGGAAAAAGTGTGCTGTGCTCTAGGCAAGGCCAGAAAGGGGCCTGAAGAGACAGATTTTGGATTAACTCTGGCTGGAGAAAACCAAAGGCAATCAGGATTGCCTCAAAATGAAAACAAGAAAGGAGGGGATTGTTAAAGCCATTTATAGAGTCACATTAAGGTCTGTTCCTCAAGGTTTTGGCTTTTGGCACTTCTGTAAGCAGCACGACAGACTGTGGGCAACTGTGACAGACTGCACAGAGGAGGGGTTTTTTATAAATAATATAAATAATAAAAAATAGAGATATTATTTTTATATTGTATATTTCTTATATTTATTTGTAATACATATTTATAGATATGGGTGTATATAATATATATTTGTATATTTCTATTTATATTTTTATATTATTTATATTATTTATAAAAAAACCCAGCCTATAACCAAATAAAATCAAAAAATCCCCAATTTATTTTAACTATATTTAAATACTTTTAGATTTACAATCTAGATTTATATGTCGTTGGATATATATATAAAATAGACTATCATTTATATATATTATGGTATGTTACAATAATATACTATATATTATAGTTTTACATATTTATCTATTTGTTTTCTATATTTATGTTTACCACTATCATTTTATATTTATTTTTATATTTATATTTATTTCTACTTTAATCTATATATTAGACCATATCAATTCATTGACCCAACGCATCAGAACCACAAAAATCCTGCGCCTTCGTCAGCACCGGCACGCAGCCCACGCTCATCCATCGCAGCATATCCAAACAAAACCTATTTCTAGGACTAACAGAACAAAGACCCCACAACATTTAACCCTAAGAAAAACTCAAATCAACCGAACTGTCAAGAAATTTGAAATCCCACTATAACTAGCCCAAAAGCTCCGTACATTCTCATCATAAACTTCCTCCTAAACCAATGGCTCAAAACCCCAAAAAACTCAGATACACATGGAAAATGACGGAACTGCTAGTAAAAACAAACACCAATTAAAAAAATCAAACCAACTCACTAAACTCAAAACCCTACAACTGACCCTAAACATTACTATAAAAACCCCCAAAGCTCTACATTTATGCTAACCCACAAATAATAACCAATCATCTATAAAAATCATTTTAAAATATTAAAAAAGCATGAAAATAAAAAATCTAAACTATTAAAATACTAAAAAATATCACTACCCAAATTTAAAAACATATTGCCTATAAAAACCCACCATATAAATGCCCCTGTCTCAAAAAATAAAACTAAAAAAAAAAATCAAACCAGAAAGAAATCGGAACTTAGGAACACTAAAACCAGAACGTTCAAGAAGTTCCACCATATCCCTGATCATACACCAACTACAAACAACATGAAACAATACAAACAATTCTTAAAAACCGCCTTAAAACCACTACATTAAAAACCCTTTCAACAATTCAAAACTGCAGTGAACAAAAGCCATCTAATAAATTAACACCCAAAACTCCAGCAGCCCAGCTGGCCCTACCAAATCTCTCTGTTGATACATACAGTAAACAAAACCAAAATCCCAGGAATACCTGTCAGAAGTCTAGGAAAGAAACCTCTTGAAATTAATCCTACCTCAAATACAAACCAACCCGTCCAGAAAGTGAGCTTCACTCAAAAAACTATTTACACAGAGTTAATAAGACCAAGAAATAAAACAACACACCATATACCACCAACAAATACAACAGTGAAGGAAAAAAAATCTACTTTTTTTTCTTTTTTATTTTTTAAACTAACTTCTTTTATTAGCCAGAACAAAAGGTTTTGCCAGGACTGTAACATCTTCTCCTTCTCCTTCTGAAATGTCCCTTCTCCTTCCCAAATTCCTTACAGCTTCTGAGTTTAAATCCAAGCCAAAAGCAAAATTCGTGCACTTGTGAGTCCGGTGCTCCTGTCAGATTCTCTGTCTCACTGCACAGCTTCTCACACTTTCAGTCTGAACGCTGTCCTGCCCTGATGAGTTTGACAGAAGCATTGGCACATGTTAAGAGAGCATTTCCCTCCCTGCCTCCCTCGCCAGAGCTGGTTTCCTTAGCGCATTTCAATCGATCCCAAGCCCGCAATGATGCGCGCTCACCTCAAGGCTCACAGCAAGCACGCAGCAGCTCAGGCTGACTTGGCTCCAGGGCTCCGTGCCTTGGATAGCTGAGAAAACTTCCCATGAGCCTCTGTCCCAAGACATTGGAATGCAATTTCCCTGCGCATTTGGTGGCAGCTTTGGGTCCCTCTGGGGGACGGCACCCAGCGTGACCCCCGCCCCTCGCCCGCCCCCCACCTGCTCCTGCACCGCAGTGGGGCTCCCTCTCCTGGGCACCTCGGGGTGCCCCCAACGGCATCAGAGCCCCGAGTCTTCACCCCCCCCCCCTTTTCCTGACCCCCAAAGAAGGCTCAGAACGAGTCCGCCTGCCCTGGACAGCAGCGCAGCGCTTCCCCCAAGCCCTTCCCACACGCGCATGGCCCCAGCAAGGGATTCTGCTGCAACAAGAAAGCGGGGGCAGCCCCCAGAAGGCTTGAGGTTCCTGCCCAGCCTCGCTGTCACGGGCCGGGGGCAGCGAGAGAGGGAGCGGCACAGACGGCGGGGACGGCCCGGCACAGGGCGGGGGCCGCTCTCAGCGCGATGCCGGCAAAGCCGCAGCTCCGGCGCTGTCGGCCGGGCTGCTTGAGCGGCACGGGGGGATCCGCCGAGAGCCTCCGGCCCCGCGCGGGGACTCCTGCAAGGGCCCAGGGCCGCCGGGCTCCGGCCCTCGGGGCTTTATTCTCCGGCAGCCCGAGCCCCGCGGCTGCGGGGCAAAGAAGGAAAGGGGGCACGGGAAGAGAGGAGCGAGAGCAGGGCATGAGAAAGGGCGGCGAGGGAGCTCGGGCTGCGCAGGAAAGCGGGACGGGAAGGGAAAGCCCGGGACGAGGGTACAGGGAGGCTGGGCAGAGGAAGGAGAGAGGGGGAACAGAAGGGAGTAGCGGGCTAGGGACAGGACAGGAAGGAGCCGGGTTTGTGGGGGGAGAGGGAATGGGGGAAAGGGAGCGAGAGAAGGCGAATACGGGGAGAAGGAAGGAGGGCTAGAGAGAGGGACAGGCGGGGAAGCCCCCCAGAGCCCCGGCTGCACCCCGAGCCCGGCCCGGCGCCTCGCCCTGCCCGGGATGCTGCGCTCGGCGGAGCTCGGCTCGCTCCGGAGACGCTCGGCTCGAGTCGGCTCTTGTCGCCTCAACTCGGCTCTTGGCGCCTGCATTCGCCTCTTCGGCAGAGCTCGGCTCTCTTCGGCCCAACTCCCAGCCGCTCTGTGCCTTGGGCGCGCCTCGGCTCCGCTCGCCTCGGCTCGGCTCCCTGAGGGCGGGCGGGCAAGCGCCGCCGCCTCACGTTCAGCTCGCCCGGCTCGGGGCTCTCCCGCTGCCGCGTCCCGCGGGCGGCCCGGCCGTGGCGCGGACACGACCGGGAGCGCGGGCTCGGGCAGGAGCTCATTAGGCTGGGACCGCACTGGCGCTAATTAGCGCGCACGAGAGCGGCAGGCTCGCTTCGCCTGAGCTCGGCTCGCTTCGCTCCAGGCAGCCTCGGAAGCCTCGCCTCGGTTCGCTCGAGGCCGTCAGGGTCGGCCGCTCTCGCCTTGCTTCGGCCGAGCTCGTGCGATTCCCCCGAAGGCGGCGTCGTTCGGTTGTGTTTTTAGAAATATCTTTCTCTATCGATTGTATCTTTCTATAGTTAGATTTATATTTCTAGAATACTTCTATTAATCCAAATAAAAACCCCATCTCTAACCAAATAAATACAATAAATGCCTTCTTTTAAACGATATTGAAATATTTTTATTTATACTTTGTAGAATTACATTCACATTTATATTTATAGTTTCTTTTGATGCAATCTATTAATAATTATCTATAATATCTATAAAATTCTAGTCATGTATTTAAATTATTATTTATATTATGTATCGTATCTACTGCTGCAACTGATTTTTTCTTCTAGTTTTAAACTGTATGTATTTATGATATATTTCTAGACTTAGTTTTCTACCTTCATATTGTTTGTATTTATCATTTTTATCATCAAAACCCTGCCTACTGACAAGTAAAAAAACCCCGCTTTATTTAACGACTTTAAAAATATTTTTATATTTATAATTTTCCTATTTCTATTTATCATTTGCTCTCTAGTACGTGATAACATACCTGCTCCTGCACCGCAGTGGGGCTCCCTCTCCTGGGCACCTCGGGGT
Organism: Molothrus ater; assembly: GCF_012460135.2. NCBI lineage: Eukaryota > Metazoa > Chordata > Aves > Passeriformes > Icteridae > Molothrus > Molothrus ater. Next base: position 202,602 of record NW_023416513.1, on the reverse strand, counting down.
GCCCCCAACGGCATCAGAGCCCCGAGTCTTCACCCCCCCTTTGCCTCTAGTTAGAAACTACACTGGAACTTTTTTCTGGAAACAAAGACACGACCTAAATCCTCTCCCCATGTCCTAGACAGATAGATGTTCAGTTCTTAGTTGACTGGGCAGCAGTTTCTTCAATAGAACGAGAAACAATATGGAAACGTTTTAGCTACAAGCAAATAGGCAAATCTGAACAAGGTCCTGGGGGCCAGCCGCTGCAGTTATTTTGAAGCCATTTTTTAAACAATCAAGTACTGATCCCACAAAAAATAAAGCAAAAAGCTGACTACTGGCTAAGAAAGAAGGAAAAATTAACTTTTGACGACAACAACAACATTCCAAGGACACAGGCTTTTTTCCAATCTCATACCTTATTACTACCTCTCTTGGGAATTCTCATCGTGGATCCCAAAAGGAATAAATCCCTCAGCGTGTCCTAAAGCACCAAGGAGCTACCTACAAGTGAAGGTGGCTACTTTCAGTGCAGACACAGCTGATGACACAGCAGTAGCGCAGTTCTATGCTGCCCAGGGATAATACTGTCTCCTCTTCTCCAGCAGCTGACTCTCTCCTGCCATGGTTTCTGTAAATGCATCAGAGCACGACCTTAAACACAAACAGGCAAGAAAACACCATCAGAAGTCTTTCATTGAGCACTACAAGAAGGGTTCCAAGCAGAGACCAACAGAATTTCAAGGAAGCAGTATGCAATTAAACCACCTCAGACTCGTTCAAGTATCCGGCAGGTAGATGGAACCAAAATGGAACCATTCAGAAACGACAAAGAAAACCTCCCCAAGTATTTATACAGGAGTCCTTAACGTCAGAAATGGGATGGCAGGTTATGTTCAGATAAGATGAATGTTTATTTGGATGTAGAAATAAACTTCTCTCATGGTCCTTTGCCAAAAAATAGAACCTACAAGTGAACACCTACACCTGCCTAAAAAGACCTAACGAGCCCCTGGCAGCCACCGGCATCAAAGCACAGGGGATGTTTCTAATCCAGGCTAAGGAGAACAATATCACCTTTTGTTCTCTCCAGTTTGTTTCCTCTGCAGTCCTATTTGCTTCTTATGATTTTTACACTCTCTGTATCTTCTCGGGCAGCGCTGAGTCTGACGACCGGGATACGAGAGTCCTTCCCTGCCCTACGGAGAGAACCAGGAAAAAAAGTTAAAAAAAGAACAGGGCAGTTTGAAGTTAATACTTCCGACGAGAAGCACCACCTGACAAACAGAGTGAACAAAGCGTGACACCTCCCTGGGGACAGAAGACTTACAAACTCTCCGGGATTTACAATCCAGTAACCAAGCCCTTCAGCACAGCAGCCAAGTGTCCCATTAGGTGGTGCTGCACCAAAGAATGATCCGAGAGGTTCCAAAGAGTGAAACGCACGTTATTTTCCAAAGACGTAAAATCGTGCAAAATAACAAAACTACAATAGATCTAAACTACAGGGCAAGAGTACAAGTGTTAACTTGAGGAGCTGGAACCATCCAGGTGAGCAACTGCTACCTGGATCCTCAACAGAGTTTGAGGAACCCTCCAGGATACAGAAGGGTTTTCCCCAGCAATGTCACAGGCCGAGTTTTGATAGAAGTACACTTGCCAGATGCTCAGAAACGTCACCCATCCTCCTCCGGGTGTCCTGAGAGAGCTGCGAATGGCTCTCACGTGGTTTGAGCTGGTTCTGTAAGGGCTCAGGGTGAATTTCACCAGATGCAACCAAACTGGGCAACACCCAGTGGGACAGAAGGAACCCAAAGCTTGTTTTACCCAAAGCTTGGGTAAGCAGAGCTCCAGCAAATACTGAGGAAACGGACAGAACAGGGTAACAAATAATAAACATACCTTTTTTTTTTTTTTTTTTCAGATGAGCAAAACAATTAAGGAGAAGGTGGAAAACTCACCATGACTGAACATTTCATCACCTGTAAGCTGACCATCCTTAGCATAGAGGATTCCAAATTTAAAATTCACCAATCCCTGGAAAATAAAACCAAATATTATTTGGTAAACAGTCAAACAGAAGACATAAGAATTTGTTCCTCTAAGGACTTTCATGTATGTACGTATCTTTGTATACATCCTACGCATTAGAACATACATTTTATACCATCTCCTAATACATAATGATTTACCTTTAAACTTTGATAGTATAGCATAAAACCATTAACTTAGATGGGTGATCAATTATTATTAAGTTGGTGCTTCAAGTTATTTTTGCTCTCAGGTTCAAAAAAACATTACTTCTTTTTACTGTAACGAGCAATTGATTTAGAAGTCATCAAAAGCCCATCAAAATACAAAGCTGTACTCACCGGACGGGTCTGTGAGCAAGAAGTAGTTAGGCTTGTACTCACCTCTTGCCCTTCAACAACCAATAAATCCTGTCAACAAAAACAGCATCTTTAGCCCCCTCCTATTAAAGATTCTACAAGGATGATGGTTTTATTTGTGTTTAGAAGTTTGGATTTGAAATGGCCAGTTCAATGGATAAAGAGACAGTTTAAGTAGTATTAGATTATTATTATTATTATTATTATTATTATTATTATTATTATTATTATTATTATTATTATTATTATTAGCTACTGGAAGAAACAAACCAGTAGTATCTATACTTAATTACTTCTATTTCCAGCAAATCATAAAGAAAAAGAACCAAACAAAGAAAAGTCACTTCCTACCTTTTGTATCTCAGGATGAAAAATGTCTCTTGGGCTCTTCTCCAGTTTCTCCAGACTCCTGGCACTGAAATGCAAATGCACGAGTGCTTTAGAGGAGGGCAAGTGCACATTCCAACCCCGAACCACCAACCGATTGCAGTTACAGCGCTTACAAAATGAATCGTTCCCAGAGCCTCTGGGAAATGGAACGGTTGGTGCAACTGCCATTTCTTCCCCAAAATACTAACTTCCAACACTTCCTAAACTTAGTTTGCATTTTAAAAACAGAAATTAGGGAGACTCAGGGTGGAGATCAGGTTGAAATTGATTTCCTTCTAAAGCACAGGGCTCTGTTCCATCACCCTTCACTTTGGCTCCACACAGAATCACGGGGAGCATTTTAGGAGGGCCCAAGAACCAATTCTATTTCTCTCTTTTTTCTAGTTCTCTGTCTTCCTAAATAATTCAAGGCAAGTCAAATGAAAAAGGACAAGTTCAGCATCAAATTCACACTTTTTCCCTTTGTCTGCTCAAGAACAGGCTTTAAAACCACTTCTTGCTGCCTTCAACGATTAAGACTTGCAAAACAGTTTCACAAGTTTGATAGGTTTATCATAAAAACCACAGAACGCAAGCTCTGAATTACAGGAAAAGGTACACAGGCAAATATCTAAACTGATGGTGGCTTGTCAATCCATACCTTAATGGAGATTGCACTGAGAATGGTTTTGTGGGACTCCAAGGGAGACAGATTTTCTGAGTACCCTGAAAACAAGAAAAGCTAGGATATATTACAGGACATACCCACTTGTTCTGCATATTCAAATAGGATTATTAATAAAAACAATTAAGTTAAAAAAGAAGGAAGAAAACCAAGGTAATTTTACTCAGCTCTATTTACTGCCGATTTAGAGAAAAAAAATAGTCACGGGTGCTGCAAAGAAAAAAAAAGTGAACCAGAAACGCCTACAGTAGAACTTTAAAACAATTGCTTGGATAAAAGCAGCTCATGGAACATGAAGTAGAAAAAAAGCGAAACCAGTATCGGACCTGCCTATTTTCTTACCATTGCACAAGAAAATCCGACAAGCGGTATAAAGTCACTGCCTAAAACCGATCCTAGGATGTAACCAAGAACAATTGAGGCATTTGCTAATCTAAACGGAAACCTTTTCCGGACCCTAGTGTCAAATCACACGTTTTGTCTTGCAGCAGCTCGAGGCTGGAGAGCATTTCCCCTGGGGGTCGGGAGGGTAGGGGCACAAGGGGCTGAGTTTGCGGATCGCACCTGTGCCAGCAGAAGGATCCAGCCCGGCGCTCCTTGCGCTCGCCATTCTCCGGGCCATCGCTGTGTTTTACTGCTCAGCGATGCCGCTCCATCTGTTTGCGTGGAAGAAAGAGCCACGAGCACTGAGGCACTCAGCAGCCGTGTCATTCCAGCCGCTCGTCCGCCCCCGCCCGCAGCAGCGGCAGCAGCCCGAGGGACACGGCTGCAGCTCGGCGGCTCCCGCGCCTCCGCCAGCCGCCGCACAGTGACCGCGGCAGCGCCCGGCGCCGCTCGCCCGGGGCGGCTCCTGCAGCTCCCGGCCCGCGGCAGCAAAGCACCGCCTGGCGCTCCGCCATCGGCGGGCGGCAGCGCGCCCCGCCCGAGCCGAGCCCCCGCCACCGGGACCGCTGAGCGAGGCCGAGGCACCGGGCGGACGCCCCTTCCGCGCCGCTCGGCTCCGTGCGGGCGGCCGGCCGGAGGCTTCGCCCCTCCAGCGTCGCTGCCGCGGCTCCGTCCCGCGCGGGAGAGGCGCCGGGAGCTCCCCGCGCCCAGCCCGCTCCCCCGGCGCGCGGCCGCCTCGGCCCGCCAGCCATTCATATGGCGCGTCGGCCGTTGCGTCAGACGCCGCGCTTTACGGCCGCAGGGCCTGCCGGGAGTTGTAGTCTCGGACTGACAGCCACCGCTCCGTTTGCCGCCACCGGGAGCTGCGCTCCCGCCGGGGGATCAAACGGCTCCTTCGCTCCTGGGCGCGGAAGCACCTTAGGCAGCACCGCCCCTCCCGAATGTCCTTTCTTTTCCACTCCAACTCTTTCTTCTTGTTTTCACTCTGTTTTTTCACCCCTTTTTCCACTTTCGCTCTTTCTTTTTCACTCTCACCCTTTTCCTTTTTCATTTTTTTTCTTCCTTTCTCTTCCTTCCTTTTTTTTTCTTCCTTTCCTTTTTCCTTTTCTTTCTTTCTGTCTGTCTTTCTTTCTTTCTGTCTTTCTCTTTCTGTCTCCCTTTGTCTATTTCTTTCTCTCTCTCTTTCTTTCTTTCTGTCTCTCTCTCTCTTTCTCTTTCTTTCAGTCTATCTATTTCTTTCTCTCTTTCTTTCTTTCTCTCACTCTCTTTCTGTCTCCTTCTTTCTGTCTCTATTTCTTTCTCTCGTTCTTTCTCTCGCTCTCTTTCTGTCTCTCTCTTTCTTTCTGTCTCTCTCTATTTCTTTCTCTCTCTTTCTCTTTCTTTCTGTCTCTCTCTATTTCTTTCTCTCTCTTTCTCTCGCTCTCTTTCTGTCTCTATTTCTTTCTCTCTCTTTCTTTCGCTCTCTTTCTGTCTCTTTCTGTCTGTCTTTCTCTATTTCTTTCTCTCTCTCTTTCTTTCTCTCGCTCTCTTCCTGTCCCTCTCTTTCTTTCTTTCTGTCTGTCTTTCTCTATTTCTTTCTCTCTTTATTTCTTTCTCTCGCTCTCTTTCTGTCTCTCTCTTTCTGTCTGTATTTCTTTCTCTCTCTCTTTCTTTCTCTCACTCTCTTTCTGTCTCTATTTCTTTCTGTCTCTTTCTGTCTCTTTCTTTCTTTCTTTCTTTCTTTCTTTCTTTCTTTCTTTCTTTCTTTCTTTCTTTCTTTCTCTTTCTCTCTTTCTCTCTCTCTTTCTCTCTTTCTCTCTGTCTCTCTCTCTCTTTCTTTCTTTCTCTCTTTAATCATTTCTCTCTTTCTTTCCCTGTATTTCTAATCTTGGATTTCCATTCTAGCTTTAGAATAAAAAAGCAGCAGTAGAAACGTTCAGGCTACCGGGGAGTGCAAAAAACCCCAAAACGGTAATGATTTTAGGAAAACTATTTCCTCCATGGGAGCTGAAATTTTCTACAGCTGCAGGTGACATAGAGCTTTTATTTCTTCTTCTAGATAGTTGATACTTAATACTCTATTTATACAGCGCCCCCTGCCGTCTGCATGGGCGCACTGCAGGCACAGCGCCCCCTGCCGTCTGCATGGGCGAACTGCAGGCACAGCGCCCCCTGCCGTCTGCATGGGCGCACTGCAGGCACAGCGCCCCCTGCCGTCTGCTTTGGCGCACTGCAGGCACAGCGCCCCCTGCCGTCTGCGCCGGCGCACTGCAGGCACAGCGCCCCCTGCCGTCTGGACCGGCGCACTGCACGCAGAGTGCCGCCTAATGACGTCAGCCCGTCGACACGGCGCTCCGTCCCGGACACGCCCACTCGGGAGGCCGTCGCGATCTTGTGCGGCATTCCGTGACAGCCACGGCGCTGCCAGCCTATATGGCACAATTTTACGGCAGTCGCGCTTTACGGCAGTTTTGCGACAGTCGCGCTTTACGGCCCCTTTTATGACAGTCGCGCTTTACGGCAGTTTTGCGACAGTCGCGCTTTACGGCCCCTTTTACGACAGTCGCGCTTTACGGCAGTTTTGCGACAGTCGCGCTTTACGGCCCCTTTTACGACAGTCGCACTCTACGGCCCCTTTTACGACAGTCGCGCTTTACGGCAGTTTTGCGACAGTCGCGCTTTACGCCGCCTTTTACGACAGTCGCGCTCTACGGCCCCTTTTGCGACAGCCGCGCTTTACGACCCCTTTTGCGACAGTCGCGCTTTACTGCCCCTTTTACGACAGTCGCGCTTTACGACAGTCGCGCTTTACGGCCCCGTTTGCGACAGTCGCGCTTTACGGCACCGTTTGCGACAGTCGCGCTTTACGGCACTACCCTTTATGGAACTTTTATGGTACTTTACAGCACTTTACGGTTTTTATTTTGTTTTTAATTTATTTTAAATTTATTTTAATTTTTTAATTTTATTTTTTACTTAATGTTTATTTTAAATTTTTCTATTTTTAAAGCTTTTTATTTTATTTTTAAAATTTTATTTACTTATTATTTTTAATTTTTCTATTTTTAAAGCATTTATTTTTTATTTTTATTTTTTATTTAAATTTTATTTTTATTTTTTCTATTTTAAAAGCTTTAATTTTATTTTTTAATTTTATTTTTATTTTTCTATTTTTAAAGCTTTCTGTATTTTTCTAATTTTATTTTTTATTTTTAATTTTTCTATTTTTAAAGGTTTTTAGTTTTTTTTATTTAGTGCTGCCCAGACCAACTCAAGCGGGTGATTGTGGTGGTGTTTGAGGGTCTTGCATTACGGCACTACCTTTTAGGGAACGATTACAGCACTTTACAGCACGTTACAGTTTTTATTTTGTTTTTCATTTATTTTAAATTAATTTTGTTTTTTTTAATTTTACTTAATTTTTATTTTTAATTTATATATTTTTAAAGCATTTTTATTTTTTTAATTTTATTTTTTATTTACTTATTATTTTTAATTTTTCTATTTTTAAAGCTTTTTTTAAATTTTATTTTTTATTTAATTTCTATTTTTACTTTTTCTATTTGTAAAGCTTTTATTTTATTTTTTAATTTTTTATTTTTAATTTTTCTATTTTTAAAGCTTTTATTTTATTTTTCTATTTTTTATTTACTTAGTTTTAATTTTTCTATATTTAAAGGTTTTTATATTATTTTTTTTATTTTATTTTTTATTTACTTACTATTTTTAATTTTTCTATTTCTAAAGCTTTTTATTTTAATTTTTTAATCTTATTTTTTATTTTAGTTTTAATTTTTCTACTTTTAAACCATTTATTTTTTATTTTTATTTTTTATTTAATTTTTATTTTTATTTTTTTATTTTTAGAGCTTTAATTTTATTTTTTAATTTTATTTCTTATTTTTCTATTTTTATAGCTTTTATTTTATTATTCTAATTTTATTTTTTATTTATTTTTTATTTTTAATTTTTCTATTTTTAAAGCATTTATTTTATTTTTTAATTTTATTTTTTATTAAATTTTTATTTTTAATTTTTCTATTTTAAAAGATTTTATTTAATTTTTTAAATTTAATTTTTTATTTTTCTATTTTTAAAGGTTTTTAGTTTTTTTTATTTAGTGCTGCCCAGACCAACTCAAGCTGGTGATTGTGGTGGTGTTTGAGGGTCTTGCATTACGGCACTACCTTTTCGGGAACGATTACAGCACTTTACAGCACTTTACAGTTTTTGTTTTTCATTTATTTTAAATTAATTTTGTTTTTTTTAATTTTATTTAATTTTTATTTTTAATTTTTTTATTTTTAAAGCATTTTATTACATTTTATTTGGTGCTGCCCAAACCTGCTGTAGTGCATTTTTATACTTTGTAATACTTTGAAGTCATTTTGTTTTGTATCCCCATATTTTTCCCAAATGGTTTATCCCCAACTGTACCCCCCTCCTTCTACCTGTGTTATCCCTCTCCCGGCATGAGATCATCCCCAAACCCCCACCCTGGCTCTCTGTCAATCACTCAGCCTCCCATCCCTCCATGCAGAAGTTTTGGTCCAAGTCGTCGAGTGATGAGCCAGAGGCCAGGGGTCAGCCCCCCAAGCCTTGCCCCATACGCTGTCCTGTATGTCTGGATCCCCCAGCATCCATCCCTTAGGGTCACTTAATGGTTGGGAAAATGTTATCTACTTTTGGTTTCCACCTCCCTTTAAAGGTGACCTTGGCACATCTCCCGGGGCTCTCGGCAGGAGGCCCCTGAGGTGCAGGAGCTCCTTTGGGACTCCTAATAAAACCTTGGATTAACCCCTGCTAAGAGTCGGCCCTTTATCATCTACCGCTGTCTCTGGTGTCTCTTGTGCTGCACAGGGGCCCAGCCCAGGTGCCCTCAGCACCCTTGGGGGACAGAGAGTGTCTCCCCCCAGCCCAGGTGCCCTCAGCACCCTCGGGGCACACACAGAGAGTGTCTCCCCCCAGCCCAGGTGCCCTCAGTACCCTCGGGGCACACACAGAGAGTGTCTCCCCCCAGCCCAGGTGCCCTCAGCACCCTCGGGGCACAGAGGGTGTCTCCCCGCTCTCGGCCGTGTCGGGGCTGCCCCCCCGGTGTCTGCCGACTCGGGACCGGCCGAGGGTTACTGAGAGGCTCGCACAAACCCGCTCGGCCAGCTGATTGTGGTGGTGTTTGAGGGTCCCCAGGACGAGGGAAGAGACGAGAATCTTGACTCCACCTTTCAGAAGGCTGAAATATTATTTTATCATCTCTATTATATTAAAAGAAAATGAGATAGTAGAACTATACTAAAAGAGCAAGGAGACATCAGAAAGCTGGAAAGGAATGAATAATAAAAACCTGGGACTGCTCACAGCCCCGACGCAGCTGGACCATGATTGGTCATCAAGTAGAAACAATGCACAGGAGACCAATCCAAGATGCCCCTGTTGCTAAACCATCTCCAGCCCACACTCCACAGCCAGCAGATTGTTACTGGTTCTGTTCTGAGGCTTCTCAGGAGAAAAATCCCAGCAAAAGGATTTTCATCAAACACGTCAGTGCCAGGTGATGGCACAGGCAGCATCGGCCGGCCGAGGTCACTGTGTCATCCCTGCCAGCCCAGGTGTCACAGCAAGGAGCAGAGAGTTCACCCTGTACTCACCCTGTGCTCACCCAGCCCTGCCAAGGGACCGGCTGCCAAAACAGAGCCGTGCCATGCATGCCAGTGTCTGCATGGCAGAGAGAGGACATGAAAAGCCACTGAGGAAGCTGCCACCTCCTCCCTGAGCTCTGCCCTGCAGGCCGGGCCATGGGCAGCCACTTTGGGAAGGCTGCATTTGCTGCCCATCAGCTGCTCTGTGTCTGACAGGAATTGAAATAGCCCAGGTTTGGGTTGGTGCTGAGCAGAGGGCAGGGAGGAGAAAGGGAGAAGGCTGTGCTGCAGGCCAGGTGGATCCAGGCAGAGCCAATTTGGGCAGCAGCCTTGTCTAACAGCATTTCACTTTCCACTACTACTACATTACATTTCATTTTGCACTTCTGCTAGAACTGCATGTCAACAGCTTTCAAATATCCTCCTCAGTCCCAGCAGCCTGCTTGAAAGTGCTGTGTCTTTATCAGACCATTGATGGTCCTTCTGAAATGTGAGTCTCACTGGCTGCATCCAAACCTTGTGCTTGAACAGCATTCCTAAAAATTAAAGCAGATTGGGCCTTTGGGGAAGAAGGGGCTGCAAAGCATCTCCTAAAGCATTTTCTACTCCAATTTCATTGTGAGGAAATACACCTGAAGGATGATGCAGGGATTAGGATTGAGACAAAGATGAGTTTGGTAGGTCAATTTTACTTTGAGAGCTTGAGAAGCACAGGAAGCCCAAGTGATGATCCCAGAGGGTTGAACACAGAGGTTTCACCCTCCCAGATATACAAGGGCCTTACCTTAAAACCACTGCTCACAGCACACAGCTGTCTCAACACTGCATTAATGTTTTCTCCTCTTTGTGCATGTGTAGAATTGAAATCCCTCTTGGGGAAGAAGCTTATTCCAAGTAAATTCCGAAACTATCAGCTGAAAAAAACCCTGAAATGTTCTTTCCTCTCCTTGTATATTTTTAAAGCCTTTGACATTTGAAACACTGTTCCCCTGCAAGGCCTTCTCCTAAATCCCAGCTTCTCAGAAGGCCCAAGGGGACAGGGTTGGCCAAGGGTGGAGCTGTTCTGGATTTGTTGGTGGTGCCTTGTAGTGAACCGGTGTGTTCAGAGCTGCTCTGCTGGTTCTGCCTATCACTTTGACAGGGAAGGAGTGTGCTGGGATATGATAAATCACTAAATTGTCACTTCTAAATGCTGCTTGCAATGAAAACATTGTGTATAAACCCTTCTAAATGGTGTTAAATTTGTCTGCTGTATTTCTTCCCTCCCACCCCACCACTGCTGCTCTAAGATCCCTTAGTAGCTCAGTCTTTCTTTGTGTTTTGTTTGACATTTATGCCCACTTTCCCCAAAGCTCTGGGGGTTCTTTTTAAAATATGATATCGATTTTTTTCTTGGTTTTAAAAAAAACCTGAAATACACACACTAAAGAAGCAGGTCTCCATGGCTCAGCCCTGAGTGGTAAAGGAAGAGCAACAGGAAGGGTGGTTTGTGGTGCTGGAGAAAGTCTCTGCCAGGCTTAAAGGAGCATCCCACTTCCACAGATGACTTTTTTTTTTTTTTTTTAATGAGTTATGGTGCTGGCAAGATCTGGAAAGAGTGCAAGTCCCTCATTCCAGTTTGGATGTCTTGTTTTAAGAAATGTGTTCTTTCAGTTCTTGGAGAGCATAGTTCTGGATTCATCCTCACATCCTCCAGTCTTGGTGGCTCTGTTGTTTTTTTATTTCCCTTTCTCTGCCCTTTTCCCTGCACTCACTCCCCTGATGGCTGCAGGGGATGTGATTCAGGCACTCATCACTGCTCTGCAGCTGCTTTACAGAGCTAAAACTGACTGGGTCTCTCACCCTCCTCTCATAGCAGTGGTGCAGAGTGAGGCACATGGCAGGGCAGGGCTTTTAGCTGTTGTTTTATCTTCTGGTTTGATGTTTAACACATGAGGCAGAACCCCAAGCCCCTGCTCACCATGTCAGGCTAGGCTGCAGGGGAGCACATTGACAGCAACACAGTGGCTGCACCACAACCACCATCAATCAATCCGATAGAAAAAGGGTTTAAGGCTTCTAACAGTGCCATGGTGACTGAGCTGAGCCCAACCTGGGTCTAGCTTAATCCCTGATCTGTGTAAAGCCCTCTTCTGTGCTTTCCTGAGGCTGGGACAGCTGGAGAGGTTGCTCTCCATGAGCACAGGATGGCAGCTGTGGGCTGAAACTCGCTGAGCTGCCTCCCCAGTAGGGGATGGGCTTGTGAGGGATTTAAAAGAAAAAACATTACCATGTCTTTGTCAGTCTGCCATGCTCACTTAAGCTGGCTGTTGGTGATTTGTAGTATTTTTTAAAAGAAAAACCAAATGCTTTCCCTTTACAAGGAAATATGCTATGAAGAGGGCTTCAAAGGAAAGGTGATTAGTTACTATCCAACTGTTGCTAAATTCATTGCTTGATGGTCCATATACTGCATCTTTTAATGTTACTGATACAGACCATTCCCAAGCTGTTTGATAATTATTTATCAGCCATCTGCATCAGCATCATCTGCATGACCAGTGATGGCCAAAAAGCAGGAAGGAGAGAAAGGACTTAAGCTGTAGGCAGGAAAGGGAAGGCAGAAACCAAGCAGCAAACAATTGGCACCTGGGCTCCATTGAAGACTAAAAGTGGGAAAAAATGGCTTAATTGAAAAATCTGCCTATTGTGTGTGCAGTCTCCAAGGGGAAACAACAAACCATTCAAAGGAAGGGAAAAAAAGGCAAAGAATTAAAAAATCCTTGTGCTGTTATGCAGAATTGGGGGGTTTACCTCTTCCCAATCTCTTCCCAGTCTCAGGCAGAAATATTCTATAACCAAACCATCTCCCTTCTTAAAGCATTTAGCTGGATCGAGTAATTTCTTAAGTCCTCCATCATCAGGACCAGTTTGGGTTTGGCAGCTCAAACACCTTGGCAAGGCCAGGACAACTTCAGTGGTTCTCCCTGTCCTGAAAGAGAGGAGAAAAGGGAAGTTAAGCTCACTGCAGAATCAAAGCCTCCTGCATTTCATCTTTTGGCTTGGATTGCTCACCATGGAGTATGAGCCATAAAAAAAGGGGAGGTGGCACCAAATTGAATTAAAAAGTGCCCTTTCCCAGTGCTTTTATTCCAGACATTCAAAGGAAGCTCATTTTTCTTCTAGCATTCTTTCCCTCATTTTAGCAGAACCATTCTCATCCCAGACCCCACTCAGCAGTTGTTCAATCTCTTGGCACTGGATCTGGACAAAGGAAGGGACACATCTGGGTCACAGGAAAGCACAGAGGGAAACCCTCCAAAACTGGCCAGAGAAAAATGAAATGCAGGAAGACTTACCTGCAGCTGGATGCTCTTTGCACTGGGCTTCCTTTAAAGGAATGGATTTGCTGCTAAACACATCTCAGGCTCAGATGTGACCAGGGAGAAGGTGGGATGGAGATGAGGAGTCAGACATGGAATAACCAGGCAGATGCAGGGCCCAGGAACATGAAGGATGGAGAAGAGAAGGAACAGGGATTGTTCTCCTTGTTTAGATCCATCAGTGCTGGGAGCTTGGGAAGCACATGAGGGTACCAGAGGGATGCTGGGCAGGAGCAGGAGAACTCCAGGATAAGGGCAAGCTGCTCCCACTCCAGGGCTGGGCCAGGGAAGGAGGGGAATTATTTCTCTCCCCTTTCCAGTGGGATGCAGGTGCCACCCCATGCAGAGGCAGGAAAACTGCCTTGCAATCAAGTACAAAACCGGCCTGGCAAGCCCAGGATGCCAGCAGCCTTTTCTCCTGGATTTCCTGCTTACAGGCATTTTAAGCTTGCTTTGTCTCAAAATGCCCTTTTTTGCCAAGGGCATTCCCATTTCTTTTGGATCCTGAACAGAGGTTTGGAAAGCTGACTTTGATGAGGGAACTGTTTCCTATTTTGATCTGTGTTAACTTGGAGTTTCCCTTGGCACCAAAATCAGGGGGTGAACCCAACCCTTGAAGGGCCGTAAGATCCTAACTATCCAATCCCCAATCCCCTCAGCATTGGCTTGTGGAACCTTCTCAGGGTTAATTTAGCAAATTAAGGGTTTGGCAAGTTCAGGATCGAAACAACCAAAAAGATTCATGAAAAAGAAACGGAACTGAGGCTGGCTAAAAGCTGACGACTCATTACAACAGTTCAGTGAAAAAGAAGCAGGATTGATCCTGTGAAAAACGCCAATCACTTGTTTTTACACTTTTAAAAGTTTACCAGTAATTACATGCTTATAAAAATAGTAATACAATCCGAGTAATAATAATTTGGACAAATTAAATTAGGACAATATGAGACAATAGAGACAAAGAGTTACAGACAGTCCGGGTACCTTTTTCTGGGCAGCACAAGCCTGAAAAAGGACCCCCGTTAACAAAGGATTAACCCTTAAAAACAACAGCCTGTTGCATATTCATACACCTCATACCTGATGCATAAATTCCATTCAAACACAGGATTCTGTCTGGTCATCATCAACTTCGTCCTCTGAATCCTAACAGCGCCTTCGAGGCAGGAAGAAGTTAATTTCTTCCAATAAGAGAGCAATAAATTCTTTTGCTCTGAAAGATTTAGGTGTCCTGTAGCTGCTATCTCACTGCGAGTCCTTGCTTTAAAAAAAGTCTCCAACATAGCATAGTTTCTATTTTAACATTTTGTTATAACCTAAAACTATATTTAACACACTATTTAAGAGAATTAATACAGCATTACTCTCTAACACAACAAACACCATATTCATTTTAATATTTGCGAAAAGCTACTCACAAAATACGCATTTTTCACATTTTCAATACTCACCAAGCCATCTGGCCAGAGTTCTGTGCCCACCGAGGACACAGAAACCAGCAGGGACCTTCCTCCCATTCTCCAGCACAGGCGGCTTCCCTCCACACGCAGGGAGCTGCAGCCACTCACGGAACACCGACTTAGACACAACAGGAGAGGCACAAGGATAATCTGGAACTCGTTGCGACCTCAATGCCGCCCAGACCCAGGAGAAAGCACTCTTACCATCAGACGGAGCGGGGTATTTCCTGTACCGCCCTCTCTTCCCCCTACCCAAGGCGCATGAGCACACTGCCGCCATCATTGGAAGGGCAAGTGAGTGCCTCCCTCAGCCGCCATCTTGGGTGTGGCGTAAAAGTAAAGTGACCCTTTTTTGTCTCCCCTTTCCAATTTTCACCCTCTGCAGAGGCAGGAAAACTGCCTTGCAATCAAGTACAAAACCTGCCTGGCAAGCCCAGGATGCCAGCAGCCGTTTCTCCTGGATTTCCTCTCCGCAATCTTTGCTACTGGCAGAAGCCACTCCCGGCCGAGCCGCCATCTTTGTTGTGGTACCCTTAAGCATCCCCCGCTCCTCACACAGGCGTTTCTCTTGCTGGCTGCCTCAACCCGGTCCCGACGCCGATCCCGTGCTCTCAGCGCCATTTTCTGCTGCTTGTCCCGGCGGGAGAAAACGGTTGGCGGGGTCAGCGGCACCGGAACCCCGCGAATCGCGGCAGGGAGCGGCAGAGATGCCTCTGCCGGAGTCCTGCCGCGGCCGCCATCTTGAGTGCGGCTGGAGCCCGACCCGGCTCACGCAGGATCCTGGTACGCGGGCGCTTCGCCATCTTGAAACGGGAGCTCTGTCCCCTCCGCGCCTCCGCCGCCCGCCGAAACCGGCCCCGCCGCTGTCGTTCTTCCCAGCCACCGCCCCGCACGGCGGCCCCTCAAGCCCGGCCGCGCCCCTTTGCACTCCTCGCTGTGCTTCACCGCTCCCCTCTGTGCACAGCACCGCTCTGTGCCCACAAGGTGGCAGCACCGTCCCCCGCCCGGGCCGGGCTGGACGCGCCTTGGGGCAGGCAGGGAACGGAGACCGAAGCTGCCGGAGATGCTTTTGGATTGATTCCCTTCAGCCTCAGCAGCTGTTCCTACGGTTTAAGGGCACTCGATTGGTTCATTCCTAGGTAAAAACGTTATAACATTGGTTTCAAAACGACTACGCATCTCTAGTCAGAGTTTCCTACATTCCTGTATACAATAGAATGGATAGATTCTTTCCAAATGGTTTTAGAAATAAATTCGAATTCTTTGCCAATACCTATAAAAAACCGAAAAACTTGACAGGTTTTGGTGTTCTACACCCACCCCCTCCGTGTGAATTTTCTGGCAGCTTTTGGTCCCTCTGGGGCAGGGTAACCCAGCATGACCCCCCCTCATTCCCCACTCACCTGCTCCTCCATCACAGCCTGGTGTGACCGCGTTCACAGGAGTCTGAGGATGAGGGAAGAGACGAGGAGTTGACTCCATGTTTCAGAAGGCTTGATTTATTATTTTATGATCTATATTCTATTAAAAGAATAGAAGAAAGGATTTCAGCAGAAGGCTAGCTAAGAATAGAAAAAGAAAGAATGATTTCACAAAGGCTTGTGTCTCGGACAGAGAGTCCGAGCCAGCTGTGATTGGCCATGAATTAGAAACAACCACATGAGACCAATCACAGAGTTATGAATAAGAAGCTTGACTAGGCCAATATTCAAGCAGCAATCAATTTATTATTTATTATGGTAAAGTATGAGCAATACAGCGCTGGGTACAGTGGGGGAAGTGTTCCCTCCAACTGCACACTGATAGTTGAGGCTTACAGGTATTTATAGGGGTACTCATCAGCTTTTTCAGCAGTGTCTATTTCTAATTTTTACTCATCAGCAATTTTCATTCTAAAATTATTACATCACAATTCTATACACTATTGTGATTTGAATTTCTCAGGATGTATTTTCAAAGGAGTATCCCCAGATGGTGGCGGTCCAGTTTCCGAAAGGAGAAAGATGAATCCCATCTGGTGGAGTCCAGCTCCCCAGATGTGTCCACCTTTTAATTGCAGAGGCTATAAATCTAACAACAGTGATGTCCAGCTTCCCTTTGGTCGAAACCATAAATCCTTGAGGTGATGTTCATCTTCCTTTCTCAAACTGTTTTTCTCTGCTTCCATAAGGTGTGTGATAAGCATATTTCCTTTATATATATTCCAAAGCTATAGTTTCAAGGATACAAGCAATATTCTAAAATTATACTTCAAAAGATTATTATTGAAGAGCTTTTTTATGGATTAAATGCAAGCAAAAAGCAACATCCTTAACACCTTAATTCCAATGCTCCTAAATCAACCAGAGTTAATTGCAAACAAAAGTCAGGTTCAAAGGCCTTTTTCCATGCTTTATTTTCATCAGTTATTATTAGAATTCACAACTATCCCATTATCGATGTCCACACATTTGCATTCGCAAGTACACACTTGGCCTGTTTGTACCTGACACGGAAACACAGCTTTGTATTTCACAACAGATCCCCCTGTTGCGTTCCACAGCAGCAGATAATCATTGTTTACATTTTGTCCCTGAGGCCTCTCAGCTTCCCAGGAGGAAAAATCCTAAGGAAAGGATTTTTCATCAAAGACGTCTGCCACAACCTCCCAGCTGCTGGTGGGCTGGAGCCTCACCAGGGTGGCCATGGCCAGGGTACCACACAGGTGAGAGCGTGGGGAAAGGGAATTCCGCACCTTCCCTCTCTTGCTGGGGACGCCGTAACCCCAGGGAGGTGCAGGGCTGCGCCAAGGGGAAAGCGCTCGGCGGGAGGGAAAAGGATGGTACGGGACTCTGGGTGTTTGTTGTTGCTGATGTTGTTGCTGTTTGTCTTCCTACTGTGAGAGACAACTGCTCACTTTGAAAATTTAAAAAGGTTTAATAATTACGCCATCTTTAATAAACCTTAACAAAAATACAACAAAGGAAACATAAGGAAAAAGCTGCAGCACTGGGAGCTGTCCCCTTGTGCACACCATGTGGCTGGTTCATGTTCAAGATGGGTGCCAAGTCTTTTATACCCCTGGGGTTGGATCAGCCAGCCCTGGTCCCTCCCAAAGTCTGTCAGTCAGCTCTTCTTTGCCATTTATCAGTGCAGACTGCTTCCTTGTCGCTGGATTGGAGCTCAGGTGTTGCCATGCCCACCCCCTGAGCACCCCAAGCTTTTCCATTCCCAGCTGCCCCATGCAAGGGAAACCTGTGCAGCTTCTTTGTACCTGTGCTAGACAGCCCTGGCTGTCTGATGGCAACAGTTCAGGGGGGAAAAGGGAGCTGTGGGGAGAACAGAGGACATCTAAACTACAATAACATAACTGTACATCACTAAAGCTTCTCTTAATATTCATACAATAGTTATCTTTTAATTGCAAGAGCCAATCATCTCATTATCCATTTATAACACTATATATACATATATATGCTGTTTGTCTTCATGTGTATGTCTATATATATATAGTAAAGAAATGTCATTCCTTTCCCCATATCTTTGCCTGAAAGCCCTGTAGTTTCAAGGTTATAATAATTTGGAGGGAGGGGGTCATCTTTTCCATTACAGGAAAGTTCCCACTTTCCTTGGCAGACAGCTGTCTTTTAAAACTAGGACAGCTAGCTTAGCATTATTTGAAGATTTCACCTGTTCAGATTTTACCTGTCACTTCAAATCCCACATTTCCCTGGAGAGCAGGGAGGGCCCTAATTCTTTAATGGGCAATTAATATAAACCAAAAGGTTAATATTACAAACATTTGTCTATTTTGAAATTAAACCAATAATTCTACATGGAGAAAAATATTTTAATGAACTTTAAAATGCAAAAATTTAGTTTAAAAATAAATTAAAAATTGAGCTTTCTTGAAATAGTTTTACTGCTAAAAGCACACTAGTGAAAGTATTAAAAACAGTGCTAAAAACAGGTATTAATCATATTTCTTTTTAAATCTATGCTTTTTGTATTTTTGACTTTGTTCTATTAATGATATAAAAATATCAAGGATGTAGTATTTATGAAAAATTGTGTCTTTCCAGATTATAAACTTTGAATAAGGTAATTTGTATAGAAAAGATAATGGGATAAATTTTGGTTTATCAACCAAAATGTCGTGGTATCAACACAAGTCATGAATTCATGTCAGATCCATTTTCTTTTAAACTTCACGGACAACTTCTCTGTAACGGTTTAATTCAGTTCCTTTTTTTTCCCCATGATCCAAAACCATGTCAATGTGACAATGTTCAATACTCATTCTTTTGAGACCACCTGCCTTTTAAACAGAAATGGACAAGTTAGCATTTTTGGACAGCAGACATGCTGTTGAATATGTGATGTACTGGAAAAATCCATACATTGATTATTGTATTTTTTATAGTTGGCAAGACATTGAATTTAAGACAGCAAATAAATGAATATACCCCATTGCTTTCCCTCTTTCTCTTGCCTGTGGTTGCACATTTCAAGAATGAAGTGAGGCAAAAATTGGAGTTAAAAAAATGCATGTCTAAAGGAAAAACAAGGTAGTCAACTATAATCCAAATGAAACCATTACCTGACAGAACCTGCAATATTATTATTAGGGTGTTGAGCTGACCCTGCTTGAAAAGCACAAGAAGCCCTGCCTTTGGCTGGAAGGCCTTGGATACCTGCACAGCAGCACCACTCTCTAACTGAAACCAACAACCTCATCCCCTCAGGGCTCTGACATGGGGCATGAATTTGCCACAGCTGCAGTTCATAAATTAGCATCAATATTATACAGTGATAAGAGAAGATGGCCACTTGGCCTGCTCCCTCCCATTTAAAAGTGTTTATAACGCACAGAGAGGCTCCTTGTTTGATGCTAATGGACAGCATCTCTTTCTGCTAACTGAAATATCCATTTTGGCACCAAAGTAAGTACTTCCCATTGCTCTTTCCAGGCACAGGTTCTATTTCCTTGCTAATCTGAAGAGCTACTCTTGAGTCAAGTGAAGCAGTCCAAGCAAATCCTCTCCTGCTGTAAACCTCTGAGCCTATATTTAACATGGAAATGAATTGAATGAACCAAACAAGGAGCTAGAAGGAACCTGCTGGAGCCCAGGAGAGACTCACAGAGGCTCCATGTGTGCTGTAGGGGTGTTACAAGGCTGCTGGTCTGGGCTGGGGAGCCATGGAGTGAGAGTTCAGATCTGTTCCCCAGCTCCTTGTCTCCAGGAGGAAGGGCACCAGACACTTTGTTTGCCTCTCTTGCACACTGGCTTCCAAATAACCCAGGTGGGGCCCAAGAGGCTGATTGCCAAGCGCTGACACTGCTGCAGGGCCAGCTCTGAAGCACCATTTAGTCACCGTTCCTGAGTTGTGCTCAGGCCTGCCCTCAGATGCATAGCTGCAGGGTTGGGAAAAGTGAGGAGATGCTCCTCAGCCTGCAGCTCTGCATGGGGCCAGTGCAGAGCCTATTCCCTGCATGCTTCTGCCAGAGTTGCTCCTTTTTATTTCATCCAGAGGGAGGTCTCAGGCTCACTGGCATCATTGATATTTACTGGTTCAACTGAAGGGACAGGGCTCATGCTTTCTAAAAATCAGTCCTCCGATGCCCTCTGGTGACAGGAACTAATTAGATGCCACTGCTTCTCCTGACTCCAATTGCAAAACACTTAGGTAATTTTATTCCTATTATATATTTCACGCAAATACTGAGATTTAGCACAAACCAAACCCACTAGTTTGAATAAAACCCTCCTCTTGTAATTGCTATGGCACTTCCTAGGAGTTGAAAAATAAGCACCCTCCAGACACACCATAACTTAGGGGATCTCCAAAGCTTATTAGGCTGAGCCCTTAAATACTTTAGTCCTGATCCTTACTGCAGAGAAGTACACTTGTGTGTGTGTGTGTGTGTGTGGCTGCATGGCTTCAGAAATGCCTTGTGACCTTCCCTGCCTAATCCCCCGGGATGGAAAAGCAGTGACCCCAAAAGACTTTAGGCAGACAGGTTGCTGAAATGGCCACAGCAGCTTGCATGTGCTGGTGTGCAGCTTCTGTCCTCTGCCCGTC
Organism: Molothrus ater; assembly: GCF_012460135.2. Lineage (NCBI taxonomy): Eukaryota > Metazoa > Chordata > Aves > Passeriformes > Icteridae > Molothrus > Molothrus ater. The sequence continues at coordinate 182,295 of NW_023416513.1, read as the reverse complement.
AGGGCTCGCGTGGGTGAAGGCACAAAGCAGCCAGGAAGCAAGAGGAAGGCCAGGGGGCAAGGCAGGGCACCTTAATTTGGGATTTGAAAGTCTGTTTGCCTCCAAAATGTGTGGACACTTTTCAAAAGACTTACTAGGAATGGCAACATGTGACAGCTTATGCTCGAGCTCTTTCTTAGTTTTTTTCTCTGTAGCCTGACTTTACTGATGCACCGTTGTGATATTAGGCAAGCAGGTAACAACACTGAAATGCACAGTAACTGGTTGGTGAAAAAATATCGAAAATAAGCAGGTCAGATTTTCATTATGATCCTAGTGACCTTCTGAGTGTATCTTTTTTAATTGTTTCTTCTAATATTTGCAATCTCTGTTCTTCAAAAACAAACCCCATAGGAATAGCACATGCTTTAAAAACAAAATGCTCCAAGACTGCTGCCATAGACTGAAAGCCTCCAGCTTAGTTACTAACCTATGATGAAGAAAGTTTGTAATTAAACCTACCAGTAGAGCCTTGATTACTGGGGGGATGTAGGTTCTGGTATAAGTTAAAAAGGTCCTTGGGCATGCAGATCTGCAGCCCTTAGTTAGTGTCTCCAGCAGCACAGAACACCTGTGCTGTACCTGGGCAGCCCCTCTGTGCCTGTAGCCAGCACCAATTGCTGTTCACTCCTGCCTCTCACAGCAGCAAACCGTGTCAGTGCCACGGGGGATTGCAAAAGCACTCCCAGGATTGTGCTCCAGCCTCCACCCCGGGGGACACTGGCACTGAGTGTGTGAATGTAGGGCAGCTGACCTTCTGCACCCTCATAAGGAGACCAGGAGCTCCAGAAGTGACACCAGCCTTCCTTGTTTCTGTTAGCAGAAGGCTCTGCCCAAGGCAGGTGCATCAAAGAACGTTTTCCTTACCTGTATCAGAGCATGCTCAGAGGAAAGAGTGGCCAGAGCAAGCTGGCCTTTAGGGTGTGCACAGACTTACCCCTCCTGCATGGCCAGTGTTAGGAAAATTAATCCACAAACATCAGAGGTTTATGTCCAAAAAGGAGACAGAGGAGTCCTTTCACTTTGTTTGAATAAAGAGAGAGGTCATGGGGCATTCTCCTGGGGTCTCTCAAATTTTTGGAGGACACAGCCTCCTTTTTATCCTAATTTTTTGGCCCCATTTGCCTTCTCTCTTTCCCCACTGGCTGAGGTGCTTGAGAGGTACAGACTCCCCATACGCCTGATACCGAAGATTTCCCTCTAATGTACAACCCTCCCTTTTAATTTTTAATTCTTGTGGAATTTAGGGGGTTTTCTTCCCCATTGTTTCTTTCATCTTTCAATGTCCAATTTCATTTATCAGCAAACCTAAAGTTCATTTGTAAAAGCAAATAACTTTTTCCATCCATCAATCAGTGGAATCCTTCCCATTGTTTCATTTATCTCCCAGTGCCAGTTTTATCTACCAGCAAACCCACAGCTTGTTTGGAAAGACAAATCTGCCATTCCTCTCAGTCAGGGTTTGCAATATCCCATATTTGTGCAGTGGCCTTTCTAACAGAACTCTTACCTCCATGCCCCAGAATAGCTCCTTCCATGCCAAGAGAGCTCTCTTCCTGCTCCAGGGGTTATGAAGCCCGTTGCCTTGCATTTTGTGCATTAAATAGCCTTTTCCTGTAGCCATGCATCTGTCTAGCACTGGAACTTCAGACATAAAGACACGAGTTAGGCTTTTATGAGCTTTTTGGAGGAAGAAGATCCACCTTAAAATTGAGCTGGGCATAAATAAGGAGCATGATATAAACCTGTGCAGATTACCTCACCCCTGAGCAATGGAAGTCAATCTTTTGGAAAAGATGAGTGCCTGTTTATTAGAAGCAATTACAAGCAATGGTCATAATCCTTTTAGGATATACATCGAGAGTGACTCAGATCATTTGATGAGTTGGACTGCTGGTTTTTCCTGATGCACTGGCCCAGCAGAATTACTAATGCTGGCCCTAAGCTCTCAGAACAGGAGGGTACTAGGGCAGCATTTGGTGGCAGGCAACTACTGTGTTGGGGCAGACCAAGGTAAAACTGGCAGCATGGGAAAGCTCACAGAGGTTTGGATCTCCCTCAGAGGGCATCTGCCTACGCCATCCTTCTGTGCTCTTTTGGTAGGTCTGCAGAAAAAGCTGTGAGCTTCTAATATTCTAGCAATGCTTCAAATTACGTGGCTCTCGATGCTTTACAGATATTAATTCATCTTCAAAGTAGGTATGTGAATGGGATCCCACATTTTCACATCTACAGCACATATGAGGTATGGAGAGAGAGAGAATAATAGTTTTCCAGTCAGTGAGAAACATGTCAAGCTCAAGACTTTGTTCAGGCTTGCAGGAGGGTTAAGCTCAGGCTTAAACACTAGAAGTGATTTACTTCTGCACAAGTGGACATCAATGGCAGTTTAGTAGACCTGAATCAGGGCAAAATGTTATGGAAAGCATTGCCTGAAATGCCCTGTAGCTGGCTCATCCAGGGGGTCTGTCACACAGCCTAGAATATATCCTTCATCAAAGGAGCATTTTGTCTGCCCTCAGGTCCACTGATACCACCAACCTGGCATTTCAGAGGAAGACAGGATTTGCCATCTACATTTTTAATTAGAGTTAACCCAAATTTTGAGTTATTTTGAGCACTGTCTCTGTGCAGGTGGATGTGTGGATGTCCTTGCTAGTAAGATAGGGGTACTCTAAGCAGAGGGCTTATTTTAATGTCTTCTTTGCAAGCCTCTGTGTGCAAACTGCTCAGAATGCAGCCCTTCTGTCAGCACTGGATGTGTGCATAGAAAACATTTGGTGCTACCCTAAATGCAGCAGCATCTGGAAGCATCCCTATTAGGAACAAAGCAGGGGTGCTCTCAGCAGGCAGCATGCACAGCTGCTTCACAGCAGTGCCTTCAATTTGCTGCTGCTGCAGGGCCTAGCTGACCTAACATTAGCTGTGGGTTTGCACAGTGTCAGGACAGCCCCGACAAGGCGGGAATGTTGCAGGAGAAAACCGGCAGGGAAAATTCTACCCAAGATGGATTGGTGTGAGGAAGTTTGCTCAAAGACCTCGGCTACCTCAAGGTGGGAACAATGGGAGGGCAGAAGCAGTTCCCACTTCGGTAAGATGACCAATAAATCGTGTGCTGTTGAGGCCTGTTTTCCACAGCAGCAGGGAGAGTTTAGGTGTGACAATTCTACATAACTAGAACAAACAAATCCAGCTCTTCACATTGGCTCTGTGAACACAGCTGCAGCCATGCACTGTGGGGATTCACAGCTGCAATTGGAACCCCCATATGGCAGTGCCTGTGTATACATCAGACTTTCTTGTTCATTCTAGCACGGGTTTCTAGACCAAAGATTAAAAGGACACTTACAGGCTCTTAGTTTCTTCTTGCCAGCACCATTTTAAATGCTAGCTACAAATATCTGGAATAAATTACTTTCTTTCTGCTGAGGTCTGAATAGCCTGTAAATCAGTGAATTGAAAGGATGTGATTAAGAGTGAGTTTTGCACTATACTGAACTTCGCCCTTCTTTCTCTTTTGTTAGCAAGCCAGACTGCCTTCTGTAAAGACTAGTCCTTTTGAAGGTCAGTGAAAAGGGAGGGAAATATGTAGAGATAAATAGCTTAAGACTGCACACTTGGATGCTGTGAAACTTAAAATTAGGTAGTGGCACAACTGAGTATACAACTTTTATCTATCATTAGCTGTCCTTAAAAGGATAGGGTTATGAAAATCTGATTTTCTGTAGGAATAGATGTTTGAGATGTTTCATGCACATACTTATGTCACATTACTTATAAAAATAAGAGATGCAACTACTAAGTGTCCCCATCTGCTTCCCAACTGAAACAGATTATTAAAAATCTCCTGTGGTAGAGATAAGAGCTTACAAGTGTAGTATTCAGATGCTCGTACACATGTACAGATTAACCGTGCCAGTTACTCAGGTGACATCAGGTTGTCCTTCTGTTCCTTGCTGCAGTGTCTGTTGCCAGATGTGATTCCTTACACCCCACTCCACTCCATGGCCATGCACATACACAGCCACTGTTTCCACTCCACGGTGTTGCTGTGCCACTGCAGACTGGTCAGCTGGGGCTCCAGAGGGCAAGCACTGTCTGGGCAAAGTGTTAACACAATCGAGTCAGACAAGATTTTGTCGCCCCCATCAGATCTTGACTGAGTTTGCCTTTATACATTACACATACATCCTCAGGAAGGAGGAATCTTGTTTCTCTCTCCTCTTTTTCTCCACTGCCCTCTCAAACACCTGTGCATTGCCTTGTTTATTTTTACAACTGGTCCATGCAGTGACAGGCCAAGGATGAGAAAACCTCCCTGCACCTGTAGCCTCATGGCCTCTGCACTGTGACACATCTTCTGAGAAACAGCAGGACGTTCAGTGCAAGGAGAGAGTTTGTCGGGGCTGCAAGCCAATCACACGTGCTGGCACCTTCAAAGGAGCATCAGTCTGTCTCTCCATGCTCATTGGCTGGTCCCAGAAGTACAAATCATTCCCAGAAATGATAACTGGTACCAGTTACTGAATCATGTTTTAATGGAAAGCTACAATTAACTCTGCACATCCCTCAGAGAGACCAGATTGCAAAACTGCAAGCAGACAGGAACTCGTCTTGCTGTTAACAAGTGTTAAAGTTTCTAATTGAAATTTAATCATGCTTTTTACAGTAGCTAAGTCCAGCGTTATTTGTGTGGATCCGCTTGGCTTCCTCTCAGGCTGACAAAGATGCCTCCACAATTGAAATCAAAACCTCTGAGTAGCACAGGGGGGTCATAGATGAATGAGGTGATAAAAAAATCACGCAGCTCTGTGCAGCACACACACGCTAACGAAGGCTTTACAGGAAAACTTCTCATTTATCACAGCTTCTGAAATGAGATCTTTCTAGCAGACAGATCTAGCAGGCTTTTAGCTTTAAGTCTTCAGTCAGTGCTGAAAATTAATCTTCACTTTCAGATGGGCAAATAAATATTGGCAAGGGCATTGTAGAAACAAACAAACAGCAAGGTCCTAGAGTCGCTTGGGCCTTTTTCCTTTACCAGGAAATTCTTGTGAATTCTTCAGGGATTATTCCCTGAAATGCTGGGATTAAAGTCTAGCACAGTGTATCTGGAACTGTGCTGCAGCCCTGTAAGCAGCTCAGGCCTTGGCTGAGCAACAGGCAGGTGCTGTGCAGAAAAAGGGTCACACACAAAGCTGGAAGCCAGGAATAAAAATGGGCATCTGCCTTATTCATCTTCTTTAGCCTCCTGCTTCTAAAATGGCTCAAGATGAGTTAAATTAGGGCTAGGTAGGTTTGCCTCTGAAAGTTGTATCTTTGGCATTGTAGCAGCCCAGGAGTGCAGGTCAGCGGCTCCATCCCATCAGCAGCTATGTTCTCTGACACACACACACTCTCTCTGTCTCTGTCTCAAGATCCTCAGTCATGGTTGTGGGACTGAAGGAACATGAAGGATAAGTTTTTGTCTGCAGTCACTGCTGAATAGATGAGAGTTGAGGAAAATAAGCCAGCTGCAGTGGAAAGGAGGTTTTAAAACTTTTGTGTAATTTTTCCTGCCGGGAAGAAGGCCCCAGAGAGGGAAATGAAGTAAGAGTTCTGACTGTCAAGTGCTTTTCCATAACCATGTGTCTAAAGCTTGTCTGCCGTATGAGTTCTAAGCCAAGGCTGTGGCATGTGCATGATTATTTCTTAAGTGCCAGACACTGCCTTGGGTTGGTGTAATATTTGCATGCATTTATCTCTCTGCTATTTTTTTTAAATAAGAAATCTCAGGGGACCCTTAGGGTAATAGAGGGCAAACTCACGCACTGACATGCCAGCCAATGTCTTTGCAGACACCTGACACCAAACTCAGTGGTGTGCACAGTAACACAAACATCTTTCTAATCCTTAGTCTCTCCAGCCACAGGTGGGACTGGCAGCGACCTGAAGGCCTCCTGCCAGCTTCCACTGCACTACTGTCCAGAGGCTTGCAAAGGCTGCAAGACTGTCCAGGCTTGTGCAAATGGCACATCACTGGAAAACTAATGCAATGTTATTTTAGAGAGAAAATACCAAATATCAAACCCCTACTCAGAGAAATGACATGAGAAACCACTATGTGGAGCCAGCCACTAATTATTTGGCAGATGAGAAAACGGAATTCAAACTAGTTGTCACTTGAATTTCAGGTGCCTGTGCTACCCCAGAGGCTTTTGCTTTACCTCTCTCAGAAGTCTAGACGTGATACAATTTGCTGTAAATTGCTGTAATTGCATAGAACCCCCAGTGAACTTAGTAAAGTGAGGCTGTGAAGACAAAAAGACACATCCTTTCCCTGTAATGGAGAGTGAAGTCTCCACCAGAGCTGCTATGCTTCCATCTACCTTATTTCTTAATTTACTGCCACCTAGTCTAAAGTCTTGTGGCCTGTGAAAAGAGTACTACAAGCTTCCTAGACTAAGCAAGGGAACAGAGCATAGCTCAGATGTCATTACTGACAACATGCTGGGGTTTGTGGAGTTCATCCAGCGGAGGCAGAGTCTCTTCAGCCATTAGATTAGGATAGAATTTGATTTAGAAAACAGAATAGCTTCTAGGTACTGTGTACATGCAAAAGGCTGGGAAATATTATAAACTTCTTCAATCTCAGGCATGGTAGGCAATTCCAAACGTTACAGAAGAGGACAGTAAGAAATGCACACACCAAGCAAGCCTTAGGTGTTACACAAGACTTTCTCCACAAATCAGCCATGAGAATTTATGGACTAAAAGTTCAAACTCTGTTTTGCACTGAAAACTTTTCTCACAGTTTGCTCCTGTCTTGGTTTGAAAAGATAGGTGTCTGCTAAGGCAGGCAGGAGCCTCTCTTGAAAGGGGAAACGTAAACCCCTTCCCTCCAAATTATTAAAAATTTTGAAAATTAAAGGGCTATCAGGCAAATATATGGGAGTAGGAATAACAGTTCTTTAGTAGGAAAATTAAAATACAAATGCAATAGTACGAGAAAGCCACTGTCAGAGTCAGAGTACAACGTGACACCCTGTGGGTCAGGGTGCTGGCAGCAGTCCCATGGAATGGTGGCTGCAGCCCTCCTGCAGTGACAGCTGTGGCTCTGTTGGGATCCTGTACAAGGGTGGAGTTTTCCTCTGAAGGTCCAGTGGTGGTGTAGATGGTACTGGTCTTTTTGTCCGAGAAATCTATCAAAAAGAATCCTCCCTGACACCACTTTTACAATGGGATGAGACAGCATTCCATGATCTTATGATGAAAGAACATGACAATATTTATGTACTTCTTCCCACAGCGTACCTTCTCTGGATTTCTCCATCTAAGCCTATTGACCACATAAATCCTTCAAGTTTCTGAGCTCCGGCTGCTCATACAATTCTGACCCGCAAAAAGCATTCACTGCACCTGGCGAAGTACCTCAGGTAGCCAGTAAGGCTTGGAGGAGACAGGAGCTGTAAATTATCTGCAGAGAGGCTCAGGCTTCATGAATAATCAGCCCAACCTCCATAAACCCAGCTGTAAAGAAGTGTCTTGAAAATTGGGCATGCAGATTGAAGCTTTGTCAGTCTATTAAGTGAAACATGGCCAAGGAAATAGTTCAGTGTTCACTGCAGATAAACAACTTCTACAGTAGAAAAAAAGTATTGTACTTGAATATCTGTGTATAGAGGCTTTGCCCAGGAGGTCCCGGTTGTCCTTGATGGGCTGCAGCTGCCATGTCCTTAATTGGGCTGCAGCTGTGACCAATGAAGATAACTGGGATAAAAGGGGGTGGGTTGGCCAGTCTAGGAGAGCCTTGGAGGAGCCCTGACCCACATGCAGGAGGAGTCTGTGCTGTGAAGCGCTGTAGCCATAGGAACACGCTGAGGAGTTATGGACTTTAGAAATCTGATAACAACAGCAGTATGGGGCTCCAGAAGTAGAAAAACAACAATTAGTGATTTTGATGTGATAGCGGAAGATGAGACAGCTAAGAGTTGTGGCAGTCAAGAGCTGCAGCAATAGTTGGTAGAAGATAAGACAGCCAAGAGCTGTGAAAGAACATAGCCTTTGGGTCAAAGAGCTGTGAAACAGTATGGACTTTGAGCGAGGAGCTATGTGTGTTGTACATGGCCTGTGAGTCATGGGGAAATGGATGTATTGTACTTGAAGTATTGTATGTAAAACCTGGTTCTTCTAAGTAAAAGAAAAGGGGGAAGTATAGTAGAGGAAATGTATTGTACTTGAATATTCGTATATAGGCTTTGTTTTGGCAGGTTTCAGTTGTTTTTGATGGGCTGCAGCTGTGACCAATGAAGATAACTGGGATAAAAGGGGGTGGGTCGGCCATTCAGGGAGAGCCTTGGAGGAGTCCTGAACTGAGAGAGAACAGCATGCAGAAGAAGGAGTCTGTGCTGTGAAGATCTGCAGCCATGAGAATACATGAAGGAGGTATGGACTTGAGAAATCTGGTAACAACAGTATGGGACTCTAGAAATAGAACAACAACAAACTTGGACACACGTTTTTCTCTTTCAGCCTTGCGTCTCCTAGGATTTGATAACAGAGCTTTTGACTTACCTCGTTTCTGGGGTTTTAAAAGCGCAGGTTTGTGGCATTATTTGGGATAGTTCTGATCCTCCCACAGCAGAAAACTGGGAAGTTTCTGTCCAGCTCTCCAGTGGAACCCACAATCCCAAGGTGTTCATACCCAGACAGCCCCGAGGGCCTGACCATCCACAGCAGCCCTGAATTTGCGAGCCTCCTATCAAAACTGATGATAAATGGCTGTCTCTACGTGTGCTGATATTGGAACTTTAATAATAGCACGTCCATAATGCTGGAGCCCCTCAGCAGAGACCCAAGCTGTTACAGCCCTGGTCAGAGATATCAACGAGTCTGACAAAGGGGCAGGGATAACCAACTGCAGCAATAAGAATAAAATTACAGTATTTTAAAAGTAAATTGGATTAATAAGTTATTTTGCTGCTTTGTTAAAGAGATGAGAAAGTTCTTGGTGTGCGGGGGGCGGAACACCCATAAACCTCCGAGAAGCCTATGGAAAAATGGCGTGCATTGAGCCATTTTTGTGTTAGAAATGTCTGAAGGAACAGGTCAGGAATCACCCGAGAACAATCCACTCTGCCTTGATTTAAGCCGTCAAGTACTGTCCTTCCATAAACGGACTGCTTTGTAAACACTCTGCAAGTTAAATAAGCACAGGGTGGGATTCTTGAGGTGTCCTGTGCAGGGCCAGGAGTTGAACTCGATCATCCTAATGGATCCCTCCCAGCTCCGCATATTCTGGGATTCTGTGGTAAGAACAGCCGGTCAGCGGTCGCTCGTGTGGGAATGGAGGTGTCCTGGAGCTGCTGGGGACCCTCGGGTTTTGTGAGGTGAACTGCAGCGATGCCAGTCGGGGTCAGCGGGCGGATGGCCAGCACGGAAGGCGCTGGAGGAGCAGCGCTGAGCGGGCTGGCGTTCCGTGCCCTCGGTGCCGTGCGTGAGGCCATAGGGAGGCGGCCCCGGCCGAGCTCCCCTCGCCCTTATCCCGAGGGGCGGGGCCAGCCTCTCCCGGCGTCCCCCTCGGCCGCGCGCGGCGCTCGGCCCCGCCCTCAGGGCGGCACTCGGGCCCTCCCCCGGAAGGGCGCCTGAGGCGGGGCGTGGGGCGCGCGCCCGCCCCCGGTACCGCGGCTGCGCCGTCCCCGCGCCCGCCGCCGCCATGGACAGCGACGAGGAGACGCTGGAGGAGATCGTGGAAGGTGCGTGTGCCGCGGCTCGGGGAGCGGGGCCCGCCGGCGCCGGGCGGTGCTGCGGGAGCTGTGGGGGCGGAGGCGGCGGCGGCCAGAGCTGGGCGGCCGGGGTCGGGCGCAGCGCATGACATCAGTGGGCTTATGCAACGGACGGGCCGGGGCCCCGCACGTGGCGGAGCTCGGCCGGGGGCAGCCGGGGCCGCGCTGGCGCCGGTACCGGGCGGGCGCTCTGGGTGCCTCCCGCCGCCGAGCGCTCCGGCCACCGCGGGAGGCTCCGCGCCCCGGACGCGGGGATGGCGGCTGCTCTGCTCTTATTGTCACGAATAAGTCTCGGCCGTGGTTTTGTGCCGCTGCTGTGCCCCCGTGCGGGCGGTGGTCCGCAGCCTTGGCTCCCTGGGCGGTGCGGCCGGTGCCCGGTCCTTCCCCCGGCGGCTGAGGGACAGGGGGATGCCTATCCTCGGGGAGAGCCCAGGGAGCCAGGGCTGCAGTCACATACGTGCAAATGGAGAAGGGAAAAGAAAGAGCGACTCCGGGAAGACACTGTTGCCATATCCATGGACAGCAGGGCTGGAGCCATCCGTGTGGGAGCGGGGTGGGCCACCTTATAGCTAATATACGCCCTCTATGTGCGGTTCGCCTCTCACTTGTGGATAACTAACCCTTGAGGAGTGCTAAACCCAGAGGCACATGTCCTCTGGAAGTGAATTGCTGATGCAAACCGTAGCAGGCAGGGATGCGGCTCCCCAGCACGCTTCATCAGGCTTCTGGGAGCCGGGAAGCAAAGCATGGCATCTCCCTCAGTGGGAAAGCAGCGGCTCCCCAGAGATCCCTCGCTTAGGGGCGATCTGCCGGGAGCAGCAGCAATCCGGGGTGTTCAGCTGCTGGGACAGGAGCAAGGAGCTGCCTGAGGGGCGGGGAATGCCGTGTTCGCCGTGTGCCTCCTGCGGCAGAGGGCTCGGGCCTGGAAGCGAGTTGCCCCAGGGAAGGTGTGTGTGTGTGTCTTGCACGGCAGCTTGGTGTGACAGCAGGTGCGAGCTGAGCAGCTGCCGCTCAGCGCTGCGTTTGCTGTCTCGGTGTGTGGTGCCCGAGCTAGAGAGGCTTTGTTGTACAGAACATGGGTCTGAGGGAGGCTCTGCTGCTGTGCCTGTGCCCTTACAGGTGTGGTTTTCCACTGCCTTCCCTCCCAGCTCCTCAAATCTGTGGGTTGCAGTTGTCTGGGGCAAGGAGTCATGGTGTTTTCATCCTTATGTCACAGACCAAGTGTTCTGCTGTATCCTGGCTTTGTTTGGCATCTCTGTGGGCTAAGGAAACACATTTTTTAAAGTATATTTTTTTCAGCAGTGTATATCAATTTTTGTGTTTTTCTGAGTGAGACAGGAGCAGGATGGTCCTTGGGGGTGAACAGGATTTTGCACTTACCCAGAGCAAGTTAGAAATACAGAAATCAGCACTTGCACTTTTGTTGGGAGGGGTTTGGTTTATTGCAGTGATTCCCCCACATGTCCACGATCTGTTATCTTTGTGGCCAGAATCTTTTAGTGATGATGCACATTATATGTCATCTGTTAAGTAATAGTGATACTGACAGTAAAGGGCTTTTATCTTCCCTTTGTATACATCAGTGGTTTCAGTAAGTGACTTCATTGTGAACTGGCCCCTATTAGGGTAGTTCCTTTTCTTGGAAAGTTCATTGTCTGAGTTTAAGAGCAAGTCTTGGGAGACCCTTAATGAAGCAACAAAAGTGAGATTTTACAATAATTTGAAAATATGTTTAGACGTTCTGGGGTGTTTTTTTTGCAAATGGAGCAAAGTGGTGAGGAAGCCAAGTGGAACACACTGCTCCCCATGAAATCGTGAGGATTTTTTCCATTGACTTAATTTGAAACAGAGGCAAAGGCCTCAGCCATACAAAAAAAAAAGGTTGTGTTTATGTTATGAGACTTGAAATTGCGTTTTTCCCGTGTTGTTGACTAAGAGAGACTATGATTCTTGTTTTGTTGCTGTGGTGGGGGCTTGGTTTTATTTTTTTTTTAACAGGGGAAGCTTCTAGCACATTAGAATAATTGGATTCTTTGTGTTGTGGCAGAGATTAAGACCCTGTATAGAGGCCACTGGCTCGAAGCTGACCGTTTTAAATCTCCGTGGTAGTCTGTGTCCTACTGTGCAAAAGGCCTGACACGTGTCCTCTGGACAGGCATGGCAGCTTTTGTGTTGGGCTTTGCATTCCAGCAAAATCGCGACAAAGCCGAATAGGCACAGAGAACAAAGTTGCAAGAGTTTGTTTTTGTTGGTGCTTTGAGGGTTTTTTTTTTAAATGGTATGATGTACCAGTATTATCAGTGTGTTTCTTTTAATCCAAGTGCTTTATAAAAGGTTTACCTTTGTAGTGACAGGGAGGTTGGAATTGTATTGTTTAGGATTTGTTAATTTACACCACTGTACCCTTCTGTATTGATAAAACTTAATTTAAAATGCTTTTAATTGAAACTATACATGTCGACATAGTTTTTGGTCTAGAAGAGGTGTCCATATCAGAAATGTTATTGACCTTTTAGTTAAATTGGGTGTTAATTTTGTTCGTTATTAAATGTTTCACCATTGATAATAATTGGTTAAATTTAGCTAAATTTAGCTAAAATTTGTCCTTTCTACGAAAAGGGGTGTCCTGACAGAATGGGAGGGGAAAAAAGCCTTTTTTCTCTTTGGGAAGAGCAGTTTCTGTTTAAAGAGTTCCTCTTCAAAGTAATTAAAAGCCTTTAGTGGTAAAGCTTTTTCCCTTCCACTTTTTCCTCTCTCTTTTTACTCTTTTATTTCTCTCACTGTGAACTGATAATCAGTGCCTGATTGGGTTTACTGGCTTCTTGAACTTTTAACTGTTTTCCATCTAGTTTGGTCTAGGGACTGGAAGTGAGAGCATGGTCATGTGCAGGTGTGAGAGAAAATAGGTGGAGCATGCAGGGGAAGGGTGAGGGAGGGAATCAGTTTAGTTAGAAGCACAGGAGAAGGCAAGTATAGGCTAGCTGTTACGTATTTTACGGTTTTCATGCCAAAGTTATGCCTGATAACATGTCACCCGTTCAGGTGTGTCCCTGTGCTGAGGGCAGCCCTGCTGAGCTCTGCAGCCAGAGCCCACACAGCTGAACCAGGCAGTAACCATCCTTTGCAACACTTGTCTGTTGTTTTCCTTTGGCTCTGAAGAGGCAAGGAGAGATGCAATAGGAGCCTTGTTATGCCTTACCTTAGGAGAGTTGGCCATTTATATTCAATAAAACACAAACCTTGCAGGTGAGGATCCAGGTGTGTTTTCTCTGCTTTCCCTCTGTGCAGCAGTGCTGAGAGGCAAAGCTGATATGGCTGGGGATAGGAACAGGATATCAAGTGAGTGCAGAGGCAAGGCACTGGAGAGCCGCCTTTAAAATATGAAATAGCACGTTGACTGACATATGACAAGGGTGAAGCATTATGGATATTAAGTACTTTTACTTCCTTAAATTCCTGTGAGTACAGCTGTGTAGTGACACGTGCGCGTTACCGTAAGGCATGTGTTTAGCAAAAGAAAAACATCACTTTCTCAACCTTTTCTCACCAGTACGTTTTTTAAATAAGTAGTTTTAATGCTTTTGAAGATGTCTATTCACACAAGTTAGAATGCTCTAAACCTAGTTTCTTTCAGAAACCAGTTTTGCTTATTATTCTCTTCTCTATCCCGTCTCTCATCCCTTTTCTTTTATCCTTAGATTTTATTTTTATTTAAAGCTATGTGTTACACAAATATGAATTAGAGTTTTACAGAATGTCTGATCACTGTTCCTAACAGCAATGATCTGAATTACTGTTTGGTACTAGGGAGCTAGTGCAATTCAAGTAGCTACATAATGAGAGCAGATATAAAATGTTGCATAATAATTAATGTGCTCTGTTGCTCTTTGTTTGGGTTTTATTTCAGGGCATCTAGATGACGATGGGCTGCCACATGGGTTCTGTACAGTAACCTACTCATCCACAGACAGATTTGAAGGAAATTTTGTGCATGGAGAAAAGAATGGCCGCGGCAAATTCTTCTTTTTTGATGGAAGGTACACTCTGATTTTTCTTCTGTGTTCTTCCTTCTGCTTGTAGTGATGCAAAACTAGTCTACATTGGTTTTATACTGCTCAGTGTCTGGGTAAGATTTCTCGTTAAAAATTGCAGCTGCGAAGTTTGCTGCTGCTGTAGCCATTCCTGTGGTGGCTTTGTGTGTAATGAAGTGCCTGTAGTTGTTTCTTGGAGGGGGAATGCAGTGGTGTGAGCTCTTTTAGCACTGGAGAAGTTAGGAGCTGATGAGAAATCATAAGGAATGGGAGATGGTCAGAACTACTGAAAACCATGCTGCCAATGACTTGTACATCCAAGGTTGTTACTTCAGGTGTACTTGTTTGCCTTATAGAGCTGCACAGAAAGTGCAGCCGGACCAGGAGCTCCCTGTGCCAGCCCTCACACACAGATACAGGACCTTGACAGTGAGGTTTGCCTTCTGCTTTGTCCAGTTGTTTAGCAGTTAAACGACTGAGTTCAATACAGGTTTGTTAGCAGCTCTAGTTAATCCTCTGCAAGTTGCTTGTGGCATGATTTTCTGTAAGTAAGCAAACCCCTTATTTCCCTTCTTTTCACTGGGAACTGTGACAGTGAAATTGGGCTAGTCCATGCCTATGCATGCGTTTTCTTCTCTGATCCTCATTATGACCACCTTGCAAGTCTTCCCCCCAGCACCACTGCAGCGTTCCTGTCTGCATTTGCTCAGGACTTGCTCTGAGGGAGCAGCAAATGTATAAAATGACACAGTTCTTCGTGGCTTTGCAGCTGTTGGTGACGCTCTGAATAGCGGCTGTTCAACTGACAGTCGTGCTGGGTCTGCTCTCTTCCTGCTCAGCAAAATTGTGAGCAGGAGCAGAGGTGCTGTGCTGTCTCAGTGAGTCAGCTCCTTGTCTGTACTTGCCTTTGCACTTGCTTCATGCTGGGCATTGTGGGGTTTTTTCTTGAGAAAGATAATATATTTATTCAGTTTTGTAGGAAGGGATCAGGCCTCCAGGCTTGGATGAAGAAAAATCCTTACTGTTGTTGGTTGTGGCCTTATTAAATCTTCTCTGAGTGACTGGAAATCAGTACTGCCCAGCAGCTGAGTTCTCTAAAATAGTTTTGGTGTAAGTTGTTAGACAGCCTCTCTATGGACACCTGTACCCAATGTTTCTGTGCTGGTGGGTGATGTCAGCCGAGTAGCTGCTGATTGTGAGTCAGGGGAGCTGACCGACTGTTGTGTTTGTAGGGCTGCTCCTGCAGGTAATCCAGGGTACAGGCAGCATTTAGTGGCAAGAGTCAGGTTGCTGCTGAGCCTTCTCTGTACTGTTTGAGTGTTGCCAACTCTTTTTTCTTTCTTTGTTTTCCTCCTTCAATTTTCATAGCCCTTAAAAAAGTAGAATAGCTGGCCACTGATAACTTGAGAAACTAGCAGAAGGAAAATATGCAAAAATAGTCTGCAAAGTGGTTTTGGAAAATGAGTTGTTTTCATTAACTTTTACATATTAAGTTAGCTAAAGCAGCCTTAACTGGGCTAATTATTGGAGATGTCATTTATCTATCGATGTCCAGCTGGCAAGACGAAGTTGCTTTCTGAAATGGATGGTTCAGGAATCATGACATGTCGTAGGAATGACCTGGCATGAACCAGGACATGCTGTTTCCATGAAGCGTGCCATGGGCAGGGCTGAGTGCTGCTGAAGACGAGCAGTAAGTGTCAGCCCTGTGTCCCCACAGCTCTCCCTTTGCAGAGTGCTGTGCAGTGAGCTCGCTGTTGAGCACTCGTGGGTGTGTTTCCCTGGCAGGCTGCTGAGCAGAGGCTGGCAGCTGTACTGCTGTTCCTCTCTTGCTGGGGAGCAGCTGAGTCCTGTCGAGCACAGCGCTGGCTGCAGTGTCAGCGTTCTCATTTCGGAGTGTTGGGGAATGGGACTGGCTGCCTGGCTGCCTTGTTTGGTAAAGGAAGCTTCCCTTTACTGGAATAACTGGCCCCTTCCTGTTGGGTATTTAAGGGAATGGAAATGTGTTATGAAATATCAGATGTTTTTTTCCTTCCCCTTCGAGAAAATGCGGCAAATCACAGCGTATTCTATAGGAGAGAGAAGTTTGCCCTCTGGCGTACTCCCTGTTTTGAGTTGTAGACTTTTACTTTCCTTGGTGCCAGTGGTTCTGGGGTGCATTTTGCAGAACTCTTTGCACTGTAAAGGCAGGCATGAGAGCCATGCTTGGCACAGAGCTGCAGCTGCCCTTCCTCCCTAACTGGAAACTCCTGTAAGCTGGCATCTCCCAGAACACAGTAGGAAACTATTATTTTTAGGGAAAACATTTTCCATGTTCCCATATAAAGGGAGCGAAAGATTAAGTCAGTCTCTATACATACTAACGTAATCCCTGGAAGGAAATTGGAGTAAGTATTTCCTCCCCCAGTCCATATAATGCGTTTAATTGTTAGCTAAGAATTATCTTCCATCCCTCAAGGCATAGTGGATAATGGGAACGGTACATCTGATCCATCTTGACTGTGGTAGAATTTATGTTGTCAGAAGTATGGTCATCTGAGAAGCAAACCAGAGACATGCAGGGTAGTTCAGGGTTTGGGTTAAGAAGGTTTTGCTTATGGCAGACACAGGAGCTATTTATTCATCTTTGTGCTGGTCAGGTCGTAGTTGCAATTATTGTGTCTGGCTGCAGACACCATACTTGGGGAACTTAGACCAACTTAGAGTGAAGTGAGGAGCAGGGTGGAAATAGCTCAGAAACTCTGAACATCATGAAAGTTTCTGAACCTGACTTTTTAGGTGAGCTTGATGGACACAGACTTCTTTCTTAAGGTATCATCCTTTTGCATTCCTTAGATGAGAGGGATCTTTTGGTCACTGTTTGGAGCTTAATACAAAGCGAGAAAACATAAAAGTTTGAGTTAGACTAAAATAAAATATATTCTTTCCAGGGCTGAAGCACTGTTGCAATTTAGCAATGTTTTAACTTCAACTAGTGCAATTAAAGGTAACGAGACAGAAGTTTTGACTACAAAAACTGAGGGTGGCTGCTTCTTTTAAAGAGTAATCCTACGTGTGCACGCTGTGTGTGTTGTCACTACAATGGAATTAACATCTAGTGATCTGTGATAAATTAGAGGGGAAAGTGGCATCATTTATAGTGAAGTTAGGGCACTGATGTCTGGTGGTTCCCTCATTGTTCCCTCTGCTGTAGTGCCATAGCTGTCTGTGCAGCTCTGTAGCAACATGGATCAAGAAATCCATTTGACTGAAAAGTAAAATTATTTTCCTGCCCCTTGTTGTTTTGCATCTGGTGTGCACTGAGGCTTTTACTGTAATATATTTTCCCATGGAAACCTCATCTGGTTTGCCAAAGTTAGATAAAAACAGAACATGAAGCTTTAGAAGCGAGAAAGTGAGTTCTGAAAAAACATGTCTTCCACAACTCTTGCAAATCTATGTGTTGAAGCATGTGGAATCATGTGCTCACAGACACTGTGTCAGTTTATACCTTAGATGTCTGCGTCTGAAAAAGAATTCTTCAGTGAAAATATGTGTATGCTGACAGCTGGCTGTTAGCTAAATGTGCCGAAGCAAAAGCTAAACAGGTTGTGCTCCCTTATGTTAATCCTAGCATGAGAAAGAAATATCTGAATAGATCGTCTTTTATGGTGATAGTCAAGGGTTTGCAAGACAAAACCAAAATGAGATGTTTATTGGTTTAAATCCAGGTGCAACACCAGTTCTGTTTGACAGGCTGTGTCGGATTTTAAGATAAATACATGAAAAAGGGCAGCTTTAAGCAGGGCCTGTACGAATGGCTGCTGAGTGTATTGCTGGGGAGCTGATGCTGAACGCTGGCAGGTTGCAGTTCGTTCCCTGTGTACAGCAGCTCAGCTTCCTCTCTCCAGAGACGTGTCAGTGGAGGTCCACACCTAGCAGGTAGAAAATCCTAATGGAAGAGTAGCCTGCTTGAGCAAGAATTCCTTCTTGGACCAGGAGTGTCCATTTGCTGACTATTCCAGCCTACAGAAAGTGCCAAGCATGTGATGGGGATGAGTGATTCAGTGTGTGTGCAGCACACCCTGATGAAAGGGTGCTCTAAGTTGTTTTCTGCCTTTGGAGCGCCATAGAAACAAGTGTGTGGTTTTCCCCTTGGTGTTCCAGTGCGCTGAGGCTTTGGGTTTGCCCTGAGAGGTGAACAGTTTTCCACTGCTGTTTTCCTTCTCTCTTCATCAGCACCCTGGAGGGATACTATGTTGATGATGCCCTGCAAGGCCAGGGGATCTACACGTACGAGGATGGAGTGGTCCTTCATGGCACCTACGTGGACGGGGAGCTGAACGGGCCGGCCCAGGAGTACGACAGTGACGGGCGGCTGATATTCAAAGGGCAGTACAGAGACAACATCCGGCACGGCACCTGCTGGATTTATTACCCGGTAAGCCTGACCACCTGCTCTTCTCACTGTACAATTATCTACCTGTTTTTTTCCTCAGCTGAAAGCAACACTGACCATGACCCAGCTGTCCAAAAGTGAGCACACACAGATCTGGGTAAAAGGTCTGGGCATTCTGGTTTTGGTTAGTCCAACACAAAGTTACAAGATATTGGTGTTGAATGTTTGCCCAGTAGGTGAGATTCAGTGAGGCTCCAACATGCCCTCCACAACTTCATCTTTCAGGAACCACTCCAGCCCTTGGAAGTGCATTTATTTATAATTTGTATGCAATGTAGAAATAGGATGTGTGATAGTTTGTGTTATCCCTTTGGGAAGGCTGGAGTAATGATTTTGTCACTTTGTAGTGCTGGCTGCAGGTGAGGAGTGTGGAATCCATGCCAGTTATTGCAACCCACTGCTCTTATTACAGTAAGGGGAGAGAGTTTGTCTCCATTTCTGCAGGATATTGTTCACGTCCATGGTGGTGGTGTGTGCAGCCTTCCCCCAGAGCGCCCTGTGCCCAGGGGTAGGAGCCAGGAGAGCACCAGCACAGACACACAGTTGGACAGACACACAGACACACACAGCAGCTCAGCAGTGGAGACACAGGAGGGTCCAGGCATGGAGTTCCAGCGTGCTTTATTCCACACAATGCTGAAGGGGTCCAGGGGCCAAACACAAAGACAAAGGAGGGTCCAGGCTATAAATACAGGCCAAGAGGGGGTGGAGGAGAGAGAGCATCAGGGACCCGATGGTCTGAGGGCTCAGGGGTGGTACACAGCAAAGGGACCAATAGGGAGTGCCAGGGTGGATGGGCAGGGTTACACAAACCCATGGGAAATCAGGGAAGGGAGAACTCCCTAGAACATGAATGTAAAAGGGGTAGGGAAGGCCAATGGGCAGGACAGAAGTGGGACAGATGAACCAAGTGCTGCAGAGCACCCTGGGGGAAGCTGCTTTGCTCACCCTGAGCTCTGAGTAATGCCTGGAGCTGAAGGTGCATCTCTCCAGGGCATCACTGTTGTTCTCTCCCCAGTGGGCTCCCTGCTTCCACAGCATATGGTGTGAAGACTGGCTTTGCCTAATACATCAGATGTGACTAGTGTGAGAGCTGTGCCTCTGAGTGGAGCTGTGGACAAGTGATTTGCTAGTTAAACAAGCCAGTGTTTTATCTTTTGGAGTTTTGGTGTTCTTTTACGAACATGCTAGTTAAGGCAGTGACTGTTGTATAGCTTTTAGGGAGTTTCTGATGCAAATTTTTAAAAAATGTAATTCCTATTCAGCCTTACACAGTAGAGTTGAATCTTTCAGTCTTACCTCGTGCCAAGAAGGAGGTAATGTCTGCATGTAATTTAGCTGCTGGTCAAAATCCAGTCTAATTCTGTGCTACATATGGTACAAGCTTGAGTTGCACATGGATTTCTAAGTGCTTACCAACACTGGCTGTTCATTTTATTTACTGGTTTTCACCATTGCCATTAAGCATGTATGGGCATCAGCAAATTTGGTGTATGCTGCCAAAATTTTGTCAGTCCTAGTGTATAAAATATACACAGCTCACCCTTCACCTCATGTATCTCCAGATGACAAAGTGTTGCTGTACCTTTTGGAAATGTTGATAATTAGAGGTTGTTTATCATTATTGTCTTGCCAGACTGAAGGATGTGAGGTGTTCCAAAAAACTCCTTTGCTGTAGAACCAGTTGTTTTCTCATGACTCTGTAAAGGATGCTGTGTGCCCACTCTTTTTTCTCAGACCTAAGGTTCAGTGTTCCCTATTACAGCATGCTTGGAACTCTTTCATCCTTGGAGTTGAACCAAATGGTGTCTCTTTGAAATAGAGCCTGTGCACAATGGTCTTGATATACATCAGTTTGTTTCCACAAGACACCTGCTGGTCTTGCTCCAGGGTGTTATTTGGAGATGCTTCCTTGTCTTTTTTGAAATAAATACTTGAGGTGGTGTCTAGGTTTGAAAGACAGGTGTCTGCAAAGGAAGGTGGGAACCTCCCTTGGAGTGGAAAATATGTGACCCCTTTCCCTCTGAGTTATTATAACTTGGAAATTAAGGGGTCTTTGGGCAAAGGTATGGGAAAGGAGTAACAGTTCTTTACCAGGATATATATATATATATAGCAAGGCAAACCCTCAGCACAAGCAGCAGTGCAGGCAGGAGCGGAGCAGCAGCACACATCTTGTATTCTCTTAAGTATCAATAGTTATTGTTTTGTAGCAACAGATGGGACAAAATTGCATGAGAGGAAGATATGGAGGGAAAAATCCTAACCCCAGCAAGTGGTTAGACCTATGCTCATGTATGCACATAGATCTAACCTGAGCTGCAGGCACATCACAGGTGGCAAAGGCCAGGGCTGAAATGAGTAAACTTTTGAGAGGACAAGTGTTGCTGTTGATGCTTTGCACAAACATCCTTGATCGCACTGGTTACCACCTGACCTCGGGGGGCATTCTGGGAATCATTTCTCCTCAATAGGGTCAAGTTTTTAGATGTACCGTGTTAAAGGTAGTGTTAAATCATTTCTTCCTCCGGCACAGTATCATAGTAGTCAAACTTGGACGTCTATGTGGCTTTGGTCCTTGTTTTGTACACTGTACACACAAAACTTTCACCAAGTGAAATTGAATATTTGTGTCACATGGAAGGAAAGACCTTGGGTTTTACCTATTCCAAACAACATAGAAAATCAGTTTTATCCTAGCTGGAATGACTTCATTGAGCTTCTTCATGTGCCTGTTTCTCTCTCATTTTCTAATTTCACATCTGAACTTACTGGTGGATTTTTAAAAAGCTGGGGAAAACCCTTTTCATTTACTGAATGTTGCCTAGAAAATAGAATTCCCAGCAGCATTCGTGAATATAAAAGCAGATGTTTACTTGAAAGCTGTCAGGTACTCAATATGGCAAAAATTGTGCATGGTACAGTAAATTGACAATTTTCTCAGGTTTGTTAATTAGTGTAACTATCATGTGTTGTCCAATTAAAAGGTTAGTTGATTAGGTAATAATTGCTTGGGTTCTGCCCCGTTGGAAGCAGTCCCCAGGCTTCTTTTGGCCCACTTCTGTTATGCCAGGTCCAGAATCTTGTTGGAAAACAGAACGCCCTCGTAGTTGGTACTCTTCTTGCAGTAAGACTAACGAACATTTTAGGAATGTCTTTTTAAGGTTAGCATCTTGTCCCTCAATGTAGGGGAACAGGATAGGAAAAGTAATAGAAGCTACAGCCATGCATCTGCAATCTACAAAGCTATAAATGCATGAAAAATATAAAAAGCTGAAAATCTTAGGCATCAAGGATAGTTAAGTATAATTAAATGTATTGCCTTTTCTTTCTTGCCTGTGCTCTCAGGATGGAGGCAGCCTTGTGGGAGAAGTGAATGAAGATGGGGAGATGACTGGAGAGAAAATAGCCTATGTGTATCCTGATGGAAAGACTGCCTATTCTGGAAGGTTCATAGATGGAGAAATGATAGAAGCGAAACTGGCAACTCTGACAGCTGTTGAGGATGGGAAGCCTCAGTTTGAAGTAGTTCCAGGCAGTAAGTGGAGCTCACAACAACTGGTATTCCTGCTAGCAGCCCTTGCCTGCAGACAGCTTGGTTCCTGTGGTGTTCCTCACTGGACACTGGCTGTGATGGCACAGGCTGTTAGTGAGGGGCCCTTTTCCAAGTCACAGAGTTGGGCAGAGAGGAGGGGAGTGTTTGTCCTGGGAACAGATGGGAAATGCCCCCTGTGTGGTCCTGCCCAAGTGCATTTCATAGCCCTTCTGTCCCTCCTGTGCTCATGGGCA
Organism: Molothrus ater; assembly: GCF_012460135.2. Taxonomy (NCBI): domain Eukaryota; kingdom Metazoa; phylum Chordata; class Aves; order Passeriformes; family Icteridae; genus Molothrus; species Molothrus ater. The sequence continues at coordinate 160,234 of NW_023416513.1, read as the reverse complement.
CAGTCCTGCTTGTCACAGATCCCAGTACCCGCTGTACCCGCTATAAAAACCTGCTACATTCACCCTGGTAATGGTGCTGCAGTATTTCTTGCAATGAAATGGCTGGGAGGAGAGTGGGGCCCTGGCTTGGTTGTAGCTGTCAGCTGGGGTTATGCAAGTCAATGTTTGCACTGTGAATGTTCTGGCACCCGCGTTGCTGGGCTGGGACTGGAATTAGTGCACCAGATTCAGTCCTTGTGTAAGGGTCTGATTCACCAGCACCCCTCTGTGTGTCTGGTCCTGCTGGCACAAAGTGGCTGTGAAATGCACAGGGGGAGGGTGAGGCCTTCTCCACCTGCTTGCACGTTTTGTTCTGGGGTGGGTCTGTTGTTCTGAGGTGTTTGTGAGGCTTTGGAGGAGTGTGGGTTAAGCTGCAGTAACAAGTAGGGGCTGCTAATGCGTTTATTGCTCTTGTAGCAAAACCTGTCTCACTTGACATGAAATGGGCACATAAAGCTCAGTGAAAAGGTATTGACAAGCAAATGCATGGGAGTTTATTTTCTCTCAGTTATGATAGCAAGTCAGGATTTAACTTGAAACTTAGTTTGTAGGAGGGTATGGTTGTGCTTTGTAGAGAGGATGCAGTTACACTCGGGGGGAAGTTGCCTTCAGCCAGAACAGATCCTGGACACCAGGGGCAAAGGCCTTGTATCAGACTTGGTACTATTCTCTGCTGTGGGGTTTTTTCCCCATCTCATTTTCACATTCTTCTTAATCTATGTCCAAGGTAGTCCTCTGGTACTGAGGATAGGGATGTAAGAGTATAATTACTCACTTTGTACCACTAAGTTGCTTATTAATGACAAAAAATAGAGGACTGTAACAAGGGTGCTTTCTGATTACTAAATGTTATCTTCTGGCTGAAGTCTCTTTAGGATCTGGACTAAAAAATATTTCGTATTTGAAGTAATCAAGTTGAATATATCCTTTTAACTTTTGTTTTACTTTAAAATTATATTTAGAGACACTAGGAGGGTCAGTTTTGAAGGAGTATCCAGTCCTCCTCTACAAGTTGGTAGTTTGAAGAACATATTTATCATCTTTTTGTATTACTCTAGAATGTTGAGGGGGGAAAACATAATCAAGAAGTTATATCTCATTTAAGGCTTTGTACAGGTGCAGTCCTGTTTAATGCCTTTTTTTTGGAAGTGTAGCATTTTTTGCAGCCTTTAAAGTTTAATTTTTTCAATGTCTTGATTAAGTTAAGGATGGCATACTCTCAGTACTGCCGATTAGCTGGTTTCCCTCATTGATGTCTGATTTTTTTTTTTTTAGGCCCAGTGTACAGTTTTGACAAATCCACTTCATCCTGCATTTCTACAAATGCCCTTCTTCCTGATCCTTATGAATCAGAGAGGTAAGTATTTTTTCTTCTCCCCATATTTCTTTACTGTTACCTATTTAGAGTCTAATTTTGCGAACCTTTTCTCATCTAAAACTTAAAGGCCGTGTCAAGGTTTGTAAAATGGAAGCCTTGTGTGTACCTCAACTCTTGTGCTTTCTGATACTCTGAAATGCCTAAATAAGTGATTAGTAAAATTCTTGCTTTGATTTGGATTGAGCACTTGAAGATGTGGTGCATCACCCTGAGAACTCCTGCTCCTCAGTGCGTGTACATACCAGCAACCCCAGCTTGGTGGGGACTTCTGGGGTTCTGGTATGTTGTTGAGGGCCTTCCTGAATTGAAGCCATCATTGTGGAGTAATAGTAGGTTGGCACTTCAAAGAAAATAAAAGACTTTTCCAAGTTAGCCCACACTTTCCACCAAATCTCAGTTTTGACAAAATAGAGAGAACATATGGAAGAGAGGAAGGAAAGGAATTCCATAAAGCGGTTGTATTATAATAATGATGATGATGATGTTTTGGTTTTTTCTTGTTATTTGCTTTATTGTTATACTGAGGTGTTGGGCTTTATGCCAGTGTTGTTGTGCCTCTTGAAAATTACAACTGCAGCCAGTCACCTATTCCATGCCCTGTTCCTCTTGTAGGGTGTATGTGGATGTCTCTCTCATTTCCAGTGCTGGAGAAGGATTGTTTTCAAAAATAGCAGCAGAAGCCAGTACAGTGATGTCCTTCTATAACGGAGTGCGCATCACCCACCAGGAGGTAAAGAAAAGAAAAAAGTCAGTCTGCGTTTTCATTGCTCCTCCTGAAATTTGCTTTTCGTAGTAGGATCTAACACCTACTGCCTTCCCACTCTAGATTTAACATGATGGAGTTTATTTGAAAGAAAGTGCATGCTCACCTATGTGTAGATGTAAAGTGTGTTGTTCTTTTCGATTACATACAGGGAGGAAGGTTTGAAAAGCTTTATTTGCGTGTGTTTTGAGTGTTGGCTTTCAAACTTCTGACCAAGTTGACCCCTCCTAGACACAGACATGGGATTTTTGCCTTGCAAACTAGGTAGACAGCAGAGACTGGGCCCTCAATGGAAACACGATATCCCTGGATGATGAAACAGTCATAGACGTGCCAGAGCCCTACAACCACGCTGCCAAGTACTGTGCCTCGCTGGGGCACAAGGCCAACCATTCCTTCACTCCGAACTGCACCTACGAGCCGTAAGTACAGCCCTGCGTTTGAGGGTGGGAGCTGCAGCCTGGCTGGCTGGCTCCCTGGGCAGCTGGGTGAGCAGCAGTGCTGGGCTGGGAGTACAGGGTTGGGGCACTGAAGGAGTTGTGCTCACCTGAGCTGAGGGGGAAATGGGCTAGCCATTATGGTGCTTGGTGTCTGTTGGGACTTACCATGGAGGGTCTGGAAGTTTGCAACTTGTTTGTTTTGTCATGAACTTTGAGTTGCTTCTGGATTGTAACATGCATCATAACAGCTCTCTAAATTCTAGTTTGGCTGGAACCACACTCTTTTTGCTGAACTGCCTATGCTTTGATAAATCAATATTTTTGCTCAAATTCTTAAATACTTATGAGGTTGACTCAAGTGTGCTAATTCAATATCAGATTATGCAGTATGGCTCTGAAGTGAGTGAATTCTGGAGCTGTTCAAGGGGCTGGCAGAGTATGGGAATTGACAGCTGAGGCTAGCCAAGATGTTTTTCCCCTAGGTTTGTTCATCCTCGTTTTGGGCCCATCAAGTGTATCCGTACCATCAGGGCTGTGGAGAAGGATGAGGAGTTGACAGTGGCTTACGGGTACGATCACAACCCTGTGGGGCAGAATGGGCCTGAAGCACCAGAGTGGTACCAGCTGGAACTGAAAGCTTTCCAGGCTGCCCAGCAAAAGTGACATGGGAGCACCTTGTCCATTCAGCAAACTGAAACAGAAACTTGGATCTATGCACTACCTTTATACTGAAAACTGGACAACCAGGGATTGTTCATGCTGTTGCATCATAACCTTGCATTCTGTGTTAAGAGATAAGTTCCTTGGATACTAACTAGGTCTGACTGTGTTACTCATAGCAGATTTAAAAATTAGCTAGCATTGCACCAGTCTTATCTGAAGAAATTATTTAATATTCTATACAAGATGTGGTATTCTTTGGTAGCTTCTGCTTTTGCACCATATGCAAAGATGCCAAAAGACTAGAAAGAAACTAAAGTGGGTGTATTGTTCACTTTTAGTCGGCAGACTTAGTGTTGCTCTCTACCTGCCTAGGCATTATTGTGCAACTGCATTTTGCATATATGCCACTTGTGATGATAACAGTAATATTTTGATATTCTCTAATAGTAGCATAATTTTGCCTTTTTAAATCTTTGATCTGAATCTTGCAATAGAGCAGTTTATTTATTAGCATATAGGAGGCTGGGTTTTAACTCCCCTTTCCTCTTGTCTGAACGTTGTTCTTTCTACAAATCCTCTTTCGCAGGAGAAAATCCTTTCTAACTAGTGGAAAGGCTTGTGTGTGTATGTGAGAGTGCTGTGTGTTGGTCTCTGTGGCTCTCTAAATAGTATAGCAACATGGCTAAACCTAATATTTATCTAGCCTGTACGGCTGGCTTATTTTATTTAATTTATTATTATGACATGCAAATGAAGCTGTTCTTTGCATGAAGATTTTGTGAAAGGAGAAAGCAGGCTTGCTGTTGAAAGACTTGCAGAAGTACACATTCTGGGCGGCAAGCACAGGACTTGCATCCGTGTTGGTGAGTTGGTTTGTGTGTTTTCACCTGTTCAAGTGGCCAGTTCTCAAGGCAAAAGATGCTTGGATCTCCGTGGATTCTCTGGAAGGATCTGCATGTATCTGGGGGCAGGCTGTAGTCCTTGCTGAAGGAGAGCTGTATCTTTTCACTTGATGTTCGCTTGATGGAACAACATAGCCTTATAGCCATCTTTTAGCAGTTCTGGTTTATGACACAGTGAATTAATATAATACGAGGTATCAAAAGAAGTTTTTTTTTTACGAAGAGATATTAATAGATTGTTTTTGAAAGACAAACAATGAATGTAAAAACATCACTCGATGCTCATATTCATAAACAGCAGTCAATCCATAGCTTTGTTGCAGCCAGCAGTGGGGGCTTGGGAATATTCATTTGCAGGGCTATGTTCTGGGGTTTTTCAGGGGTAGGGCAATTGTCTGTTTTTTCAGATACAGTACCGGTCTTGCCTAATGCTGTGTAAGAGAGAAATCATGCCTTGTCTTGATCTGGATGCTGGAGTCTTTCTGGGACTCTGATGTTCTCTTTTGGGTTTAGCAGCTTAGGACACACTCAAATGCATTTGCAACACTTTGTTTAAATGTTTGTAGTTTCAACAAGTTTGTATATATGTAACATAAATGATTTGAGAATCAGACCTACCTTTCTATTGCAGCACATTTTGGTTCTTGCTTGAACTGTTGGAGGCATCTGACTGTCTGGGGAGCTGGGCAGGGAGGGTGTGTTGGGTACCTGCAGGTGGAAGGATGAGGCTGCTGGTAAGTGCAGTCTGAGAATCCTTGCTTTGGTACCTGAGGAAAGTTAGGAATTACTCATAAAAGCCTGGGCTCTGTTTAGTCCCTGTGGCTTCTCTCAAACCTTTTCCATCTCCTCATCATTTCAGTTTGCACAGAAGCTGCTCTGTGTGTGTGCTGAGGCGGGGGACAGGCAGGCTCAGGGTGATGTGACACTCTTTGAGCAGTGATCTGCCCATGAGCTGTGACACCTCCCATCTCCTTGTGCTGCAGGCTCAGTCACAGCTGCACGTCCCCTCCATGGCAGCGGTGACAGGTCAGGGACTCACCTGAGTGTGCAGAGACAGCCAGCCTCACAGGTGATGGAGAGCTGGCCAAGGTCAGTCAGCTGCTCAGCTTCACTAAATGATTCTCTAAGAGAAACATGCATGACTTGATCTGTCCCTTCCTGCCCATGGATCATTGCTTTAGGTCATCAGCCTCTTGCAGGAAAGCGTCTGGTAAGGAGCTCTTGGCTGTCTCTTGGGAGTTACTGCACCAGGATCATCAAGTTGGCAAAGCTGAGGCTTGAGTTGAGGTGCAGCAAAGAGCAGAGGGAAGATGTGACTGAACCCTGCTGGGACAGGATGGTAACTCTTCCACAATCTTGGTTACCTGCTTTGGACTGCTGGCCTCTCTGTGCTCACTGGGGAATTGTGTCTAAAATGTTCTGATCTCTGGAGCTCCTTTGCCTTCATTTCTGATCAGTCTGATTCCTCTGCTCATCTCCTGTGTGGAGTTGCTTATGTTTTAATAGATTGGTCAGTCTTCTTATTGCCTGATTTTGAGATAAATAGAATATAGGTGCTCTTTGTGCATCAGGCTTGAAGATTGTATCCTAAAATAGGGAATTCTAGGGAAAAAAAGGCACTGAGGTGTCCTGTGTCTTCTCAAAAAATTTGGTGAGAGTCCAGGAGATTCTTTTGTACATGTGTGTAGCCTGGTAGGTAGCATGCCACAGCTGTGGCTGTTGTCTCTGTTATCTCTGCTGTCCTTCTCAGCTCTGTAAAATCTGTTGGTCCTTCTATAGCTCCCTTCTTCAGTGACCAACCTGCTATAAAAGTTGTGATTACAGAGCTGCTTTGGCTTGATTCAGGACCAAGCCTTTGAACTCTTCTTTGTTTTCTCTCTCTTCCTGGTCTGCTAGCGTGGAGATGGCTTTTGCCCCTGGGTGGTGAAAGAGCTCAGTGTGTCCTTCAGAGGTGTGAGCTGGCATCCCCTGGTTCAAACACAGGTTAGTTACAGAACTCCAAATAATGCCTTAACTTGGTCAGTGTGTTGCAGCTCATTTTCTGGGGCTCACCAGAGAGCAAGACCAGCTTCACCAAGCTCCTCATTGGTCATGGGATGACATCCATAGACCAAGACCCACACCCAGCCGTGGTTTTCATCTGGGGCAGAGGAAGTTTCACCTTGCACAGCCATCTTCTTGGGTCTGTAGGATGCAGCTGACTACTGGTGAATATGCAATAAGTAAAGAAGCTCCACTTTTTAGAGTCTGGCCAAAGACCTTTCCTGTTGGTACTGAACTGGGAGGAGAGCTGGTGGCTGTTAGCTGAGCCTGGGTGAGCATCTGGCTCTCGGGATACCCACTGGGAATAAAGAATAGCATAGGAAAACCTGGAATTGCTGCATTTTTCAGGTACAGGTCAGTTCCCAAAATCTGCCTTAGGTCTGCAGTGCTGAACATGGCTTCTCTGTGATGGGAGGGTTACTTGGGCTGCTTTATGAGAAGCCTGTCTCACGCTGTATTAGAGGCTGCTGATTGTCTCTGGAAAAATCAAATCCGAAGTGGATCTTGCTGTGATGGCAGCACAGGGTTTTGTCACCAAGAATACAGAGGCTTTGTTTTCAGCAAGTGGCTTCTGTTGGAGATGAGAGCCAGAAGAGTTGCAGCTCAGAGCTGCCTGCTCCTGGGGTCACTCCACGGGCTAAGAAGCAAGGAAAAAGGTGTAGGCCATGGAGGGGATGTCTGAAATTGAGTCTTGTGCTATAATTTTACTTTTGGGGATCCTGATTTTCTTTTCAAGAACCTGAAAAGGCTTTTTATTCCCTTGTTTAAAAAATAGTAATTATAAAAAACTTAGCCTACATAAATACCTGTGAGTTTTGACTGCTGAAAAAGTCAAAGGAGATACTTGGATATGGCTTTCCAGCTGTGAGAGTTTTTTGCCTTTTTCTGCAGTTGCCGTGATAGCTCCTAGTATCTCCTAGGATGTCCCATGCTTTTAATCAGGTGAAGCTCCTGGGGAGGTTTTGCGAGCCATGGGGTGAGGCTGCATGTTTTGGGAGTGACTAGGCAGGCTTCTCCTTGGCATAGCCCTTCCAGATGTGGAAGTGTTGCACACAGATGGCAGTGAGTTTTGTCCCAGGGGTCCTGGAGCATGTTGCTAGAAGCTGGAAGCAACATTCTACAAGGAGTAAGAGCTCTGTCAGGGATTTCTCACCCTCTGTCAGGCACTGGAGGAGCAGGGTAGTCAACGTTTCCCATCTGCTAAGAGAAACTGATAAATTAGGGGAGTTGACACTTTGTTGTTGGCTTCCCAGCTGCCCTTGTCCTCCAGTCAAACCAGCGCTCACCGTTTGGTTTGTGCCGGGGTGCAGCGGGGTTGCTTCTGTCCCAGAGACGTCTGTGATCTGTGTCCTTTCACTCAGTGTGATGGTCTTGAGGAAAATGCTGCTGTTGTGATGAAGTAACACTACACAGAGCCAAGTATCTGCTGCTTTGTTCTCCTGCGGCCCAGTAGGATTGCTGGAGCTGGGGGTGCCTGAGGGCTTCACCTCCAAGCACTTAAAAAAACCAAATGGCTTTGGACACAGTGGTACTGAAGGATCTTCTTATAGAGTGCTGCCTGTTCCTCACTTCCACTGCACTGATGTGTGCCAAGGGCATCCAAGCGAGGAAAGCAGGTGGGAGCAGCTTCATCTGCAAGTGGAAGTGAGCTTCACCTGCAGTGAACCTGTTCCTTATGCTTCATGTCATGGAATCATGAGAACTGCGTTTTTGGACAAGGTATTTCTAAGCAGTCTTATAAGGGATTTTTTTAAGGAAAAAAAAGAGGTGCAAGATGAAGTGCATGTTTACTTGTCCCAGATCCGAGGTTTTGAACACTAAGGTCACTCTGTCTTGAGTGACCTTCCTCTGTCTTCGGGCAGTAGGACTTCCCACCCTTTTTTCTCTTTTCCATTTTCCTGTAATACTTTTTTTCCCCTAGGAGAAATATCTGTACAAAAACTATAAGCAATTAAAAGTTCAAGCCATAAAATCACGAGTGTGGGAAGACTCGCTTTACAAGTTTTAACATTTGTATGTAAAATGGTATTTGTATGAAATATTTTCATGGTAGAAAGACTATTTAAACAAAAAAGTTCAGTAAGATCAAAACCAGATTTCAAGGGATGTCTTTTTGTAAGATGCAAGTCTAATTGAATACCAGTAAGTAGATAATTTTATTTTTTTTTAAGGGGAGATGCAACAAATGATCCTTAAAATGACAAATGGTTGCTTCGGCTATTTGGGGAGGTATTTCTGCAGCATTACGTGCAGCCGCCATAAATAATTGCAGTAGCAAGGCTAGTGACGTTTTCAGGACGTACCTCTCAGCTTGTCTCTTGATGATACCCTACAAACAACCCATCCCTCCTTCCTGTAGATCCCCTTCTAGGAAACTTTTCCTACTGCAGCTGTAACAAGTTTAACTCTGAGCTAAGAACCAGACTAAAATTGTCTATTACTTAACAGTTGCTGCTGGGCCTCCTGCTATTTTAATACTCTCTAGCCCATAATTACTGGGTGTCTCTGTTCTGAGGAACTAAGTGCTAAAGAATAATCTTTGGGGTAAGCTTGTACATGTGTTAACAGTTAACCCCGGAGTATTCAACTTGTGTACAGTACTTGATAGGTGTTTTATGACATTTGTACTCGAACTATGAGCCTTACTGAACATCTGAAGTTTATTCATGACTTTTAAAAATGGATAACTACAAGGAAGATGTTTACATGAATGATGTTTGCCCTTCCTTTCATGTTATGAATGGGGTTTTTATAGTGTGTTTGGGCGTATGTGCAAGGAAGCAAGAGAGGTGTTTCTGGGGAAAAACAGACTTGACAAACATTTGTAATAAGTGAATTTTAAAGATTGCTTTAATTGCGCTATGAAGGCAATGCAAAAATAAAATAATCAACAGAAAACCATTGTCTCTCCTTGTTATTTGTGTGTCACCATTTTGGGTATCCTCTGACCTCTCCCCTTCCTTGTGTCCTGTGTGACCACAGTTTTTGCTGATGCACAGGAGCAGGATTTCACACTGTTAGACACATCTAGGCCACATTATGTAAGTAGTGAATGAACACCTGATACCACTTGTTGTTTTTTCTGTCAGCTCTGCTGCTTTTCTTACTCTTCTTTTTCAGTGCCCATAACATGGGCTTCAGCTGTGTTGTGGTATGGAAGAACATCCCGCGCAAGGTGTCATTAACTGGTGTTTGCAAGTGTGGTGTGTTTTCCTCTGAGGCAGTGCGAAGGTGCAGCAGGGTCCCTTCCAGCCAGGTAACCTATTCCTCTGCCTCTTGCTTCCGTGTACATGTCCTGCTGGGTGAGTGGTTCTCGGGTTTCTGTGCTTGAGGTATTGGAAGGCCTTTTTTACCAGCCCCACGACCAAGGAAGAAGTCGAGATTCGTCGGTTCTGCTTTTCAAGGTTGTTTATTTTCTCTTATGTATTCATTTTTTTTCTACCTGCTGAGATCTGTTCTGCAGGTCAGGTTGTGTCACAGCCACTGCCTTTGGGGTGGTGTTAGATTTTTAAACTAAGAACTACATGTACTTTATTTACAATAATTTTCCAGTACCTATCACAGTCTGTCTCTGCTCTAAACCAACCCAGAAGTGCCCCCATCACAGCAGAAGATGGAGGACGAGAAGAAGGACAGGACATGCTCTGATTCCTCCATCTTGCCTCTTGAACCCCCATTCTTAATCCCCAAAATTCTACTTTTTCACCCTGTGACAACTTAACTATTATTCTACTCTAACTCCTGTGGCTTGTAAATCTTCACATCAAGTTAATTCCATGGGTTAAAATCGAAGGCAAAGGTGTTTTTGACTCCATGCCAAGGTCTCTGAGCCCCTTGCCAGGGCCTTGAATCACCCAGGGCAGCCAGAGGAATGTCCTGGTCCCAACAAGTGGTGAGGAAGGGGGCAGTGCTTCCAGAGCCTGCCCTGCCTTCCCCCCCTGGCTGTGTGCCAGTCCGATCCTGGTGTAATAACCCGATACACTGTGGAGGTGCGGTGGGTTTATGTGAAGAAACTGCACCTGACCTGTGGGCTGATTTCTTTAAAATGTTTCAGGGAGAGGTTTTAGTGGTGTGCTTGTCAGGATTTGGCTGGAGGTGCTTGGGGGATGTTAGAATCATAGAATTGTTGAATCGTTAAGGCTGGGAGAGACATTCAAGGTTAACCAGTCCAACCATCCCCCTCCCACTACCCCTGTAAGCCCTAAACTACCTCATCCAGATGCATCTTGAACACCTCCAGGGATCGTGACTCCACTGCCTCCCTGGAAAACCTATTCCAACACCTAACTGCCCTAACAGTGAAACATTTTTCTAATATCTAATCTGAATTTTCCCTGTCTCAGTTTAAGGCCATTTCCTCTGGTGCTCTCACTGCAGACACAGCAGCACAGACTGATGCCCGCCTTATTACGGCCTCCCTTGAGGGAGTTGTAGAGAGTGATGATGTTCTCCCTGCACCTTCTCGTGAGACTGAACAACACCAGCTCCCTCAAAGGTAAGATGTGTTTTCTACACCTTTCATGAGCTTTTTTGCTCTTCTCTGGACGCCATCCAGCACCTCAAAATCTTTTTTAAAGTGGGTGGCACACAACTGAGCACAGCACTTGAGGTGTGGCCTGAGCAGTGCCAAGTAAGGGGGATGATCCCTTCCCTGGTCCTGCTGTCTGCCCGATCCCAGATAGAAGCCAGGATGCCCTTGGCCTTCTTGGCTACCTGGGCACACACTGGCTCTTGCTGTATCAAGGGCACTCCCAGGCTCTTTGCTGTCAGCAGCACAGGTTTTTTTGTTCTTTCCGACAGAGTGGGCGCCGATGTGCCAGGGGAACCTTTGCCTGTCAATCTCAAGAACCGATCACACAAGTCATTAACAGTATGTGTGGAGTTTCGTGGAATCTTACAATATGGCTTAGATTGGGAGAGATCTTAGATGTGATGGTGTTCACAGGGGTCTCAGGTTGAGGGAAGAGACGAGGATCTGACTCCATGTTTCGGAAGGCTTGATTTATTATTTTATGATACATATTACATTAAAACTATACTAAAAGAATAGGATGTCATCAGAAGGCTAGCTAAGAATAGAATAGGAAAGAATGATACCAAAGGCAGCTGTCTTGGACTCTCTGTCTGAGCCAGCTGACTGTGCTTGGCCATTAATTACCAACATCCAACATGGGCCAATCCCAGATCCACCTGTTGCATTCCACAGCAGCAGATAATCATTGTTTACTTTTTGTTCCTGAGGCTTCTCAGCTTCTCAGGAGGAGAAATCCTAAGGAAAGGATTTTTCATACAAGCTATCTGTGACACTTAGAGATCATCTAGTTCTGCTCCCCGACCTTCTACTAGACCAGGTTACCCAAAACCCCATCCAGCCTGGCCTTTCAGCGCTTTCAGGGATGTTGCATCCAACAGGAGCTCTGAGCAACCTGTGCCACCTTCCCCAGCTCACAGTATTGCAAATGTGCATCGTGTGAAGCAGCGCTTACAGCGGCAGGGGGAAGTAAAGAGATGAACAAGGCTCAGTTGCTGTGGAGCAGGGATGGGTGGCAGGCCCAGTCCCGGCAGCCCGAGAGTGCCCGGGGCGGGGCAGCCGCTCCCGGCAGGGCGGGACAGGGCGGGCGGAGCAGCCGCGGCCCTCCCTGGTCACGGCACGGCTCAGGGGCTTCTTTGGACACAGGCAGGGAATTCCCTTCCCCGGCCGCGGAGCAGGAGCTCTCTCGACGCTGCCCGGGGAGCGCCGCCAGGCCGCTGCCGCTGCAGGTGAGGGCGCGGCGGGACCGGAACGGAGCGGGGGCACACGGGAGACGGAGCTGGAGCTGGAGCCGCCCCTGGAGAGGGCGTGCGATGAGCGGCAGCAGCCACGGGGAGCATCGGGGCTCGGTACTAGCCGCCCCAAGGGAGCAGCGGCGCCTTCAGGGAGAGGTGGAGAGCTTTAGTTCCACATGGGAGAGAGCCTGGGCATTCCCTGAGCTCTGAGGGCAGCAGGAACCAGGATGGGAGAGAGCCTGGCCTCTCCTGAGCTCTGAGGGCAGCAGGAACCCGGATGGGAGAGGGCCTGGGTACCCCTGAGCTCTGAGGGCAGCAGGAACTCGGATGGAGGAGGGCCTGGGCACCCCTGAGCTCTGAGGGCAGCAGGAACCCGGATGGGAGAGAGCCTGGGCACCCCTGAGCTCTGAGGGCAGCAGGAACCCGGATGGGAGAGAGCCTGGGCACCCCTGAGCTCTGAGGGCAGCAGGAACCAGGATGGGAGAGAGCCTGGGCATTCCCTGGGCTCTGAGGGCAGCAGGAACCAGGGTGGGAGAGAGCCTGGGCATTCCCTGGGCTCTGAGGGCAGCAGGAACCAGGGTGGGAGAGAGCCTGGGCATTCCCTGGGCTCTGAGGGCAGCAGGAACCAGGGTGGGAGAGAGCCTGGCCTCTCCTGAGCTCTGAGGGCAGCAGGAACCAGGATGGGAGAGAGCCTGGGCATTCCCTGGGCTCTGAGGGCAGCAGGAACCAGGATGGGAGAGAGCCTGGGCACCCCTGAGCTCTGAGGGCAGCAGGAACCCTGGCGGGGGAAGGTCAGCGCTGGGTCTGAGGTGACGGTCGCGCATTCCGCTCCAGCGACAGGGAATGGTGTCCCAGCCTCCTGGCACAGAGCAGCGGCCCCGGGTATTTCCCAAAAGGCCGCTTGCCCTTGGACGCTGAGGAGGGAGCTCTGAGCTCTGCTCCCGGCAGCGAGCAGCAGCCAATGATCCCGTCCCTTCTCTCTCCCCTGCCTAGGAAGAGCCTTTCTTTCTCCGAGCCTGCAAGGGCCTGGTGCAGCTCGCCAGTCTCCGTGTTCAAGGGTTTGTGCGGGAATCGGAGCAGAATGGATCGGTATCGATATTTCATCTTTAACCAGAGGAACATGGTTGTGCTGGGGATGTTCCAGCTTGCCTTCAGCACCGTCTGTGTCACCAGTGGGTTTATAGATGGCGCTTTTAGAACAGAGTCCCAGCTGGGCAAAACCAGAGCTCCAATTTGGGCTGGCATGGTAAACTTCTACTATATTTTCTATGCTTTGTTTTGCAGTGTTTTTTTTCCCCCACTGCTACCCACTAGTACTCATATTGGGGGTGGGAGGGAAGCCAGGATTTCTTGCCAGCTCATCCCTTCTTTTATGCTTTGAACTCAATTAATTAAAGTTTCCTTATAATGGTATAGGCAGAAGAATGCAAGCAGACTTTCCTCTGAAGGAACTAAATTACATAAATTTCTGCTGGATGATGTAGAAAGTGGGACATAGTGACAGTTGACTGGGGTTTTTTGGCAGAAGCATAGTGACCACAGAGAGGCCACCAAAGATGAGGAGGGGAACACCTGATCCTCTGCTCAGGTAGATGACCCTGTGTCCCACAGCACGGTGCCCCTAATTTTGGTACTGCAGTGAGGTGTGGACAAGAGTTATCTCTGCTCCCTGGCATTCAGCACCCGGATTTACCCTGCTGAGCCATGCTGCAAGGAAATTACACTGAAGAGCTGTCTCCAGGGCAGAGGCTGCCTAGGTCCTCTCATTAGCATCTTTCTTTCCTTTACAAGGTGCGTATGGACTTGGCAAAGCAAGGTGCATTTTCAGCACCTTAAATCAGAGTTATTCAATCAGTTTCATTATTTTGCCCGACCCACAAAGCTCTGGTCAGCAGCAGTAAGGCTGTGTGGGTAGCAAGTGGGCAAGGCGCGTGTCACCCATGTCCTGCATCCAGGAGATGCTGCAGAGGAAAACAGAAGAAATGAACAATTCTATTCCCATTTCTGATGCAGCAGTTACTGTGATCCAAGCCTTGAAAACACTTTTCATTACTTTTCATTACTCTGTAGCAGTTTATCTTCTGAATCTGATGCTAGTCTCCCAAGCTACCATCTCCTTTTGTGCTCTGCAGGTGATGGGAGTCCCAGGCGTCCTGGCTTTGTTCTCCTCGCAGAGGAAGAATCCAGTTCTTGTGAGCTAGAGGGGCAGATGGGTGTTTGTGTGCATGGGACAGGGGAAAAATGCTGGGGCAATCAAAAACAGTTTGAGGAGGGAATGAGCTGACTGGTTCTCCTGCAGAATTAAGAGCTTATTTATTTGAGTTAGCTTCATAAAAGCTGCTGTCTTTATAAACCAAGAGGAGGATGCAGCGTTACCTTGCTTTCTGCTGCAGCAGTCAGGCACTGGGCCTAATAAAAAGCAAAACTCTGTAAAAACACTTCATTTCAATGCTTTTCTTTTGGTGGTCCTTCATGTTCTTAAGCACTGTGTACACTAAAATTTGAAATGAGTTAAGAGGTTTGCATTTCCTAGGTGGGTTTCTCCAGCCGTGTAAACTCCAAGGGAGCATATTGTATGCAAATTAGAGGTCTTTGAGTGGCACCTCTGATTAAATGCAGACTCAGCTGTAACTCAGAAACTCAATATTATGAAAACCTCTACTTCTCTGTGTTTGGCTTCTAAGTGGCTGTTGTTCCTGGGGATGTTGCAGTGTTATGGATGGTCAGAGGCTACCATACAAGTGTAATGCTTGTATTTGCCCAAGGACAGCTTTGATTCCTGCTCCCCTTCTTTTTCTCACTGAAATTCTCTGTCTAGGTGAATGTACTGGTAGTTGCTTCCATAATCTCTTGTGTTGCCATCTTCATTGTAATAGTTTATAGCTCCTTCACACTGAGCTATGGTGAAGAGGAGGAGCTGACTTCTGCCCCAGTCCATGTTATCCATACTGTAAGTACTGATACCATGATTGTTACTGGGGAACATGCCACCCTTAATCTGCAGGCAATGCCAGATGTGGCTTACAGACAGAACCAGACTTGTAGGAGGGCTGACACTAGGTCAGGTTGGCTGCTTTTGCATCTTAGTGCAAAGGGGAGGTGTGGGCTGAGCCATGAAGAAATACTGGTGCTGCTCAGGGAGAGGTGCTGAGAGCATCCCTGGCCTGCTTTGAGATGTGGTTGCAAGGCTGGAATCTTTCCAGCAAGCACCTCAGGTGATGAAGTAACAGCAGTTACAGGGTCAGCTGGTTAAACCTGGTGTTATTTCAAGTGTATCCTCCACAGAACAGCTGTAGAGAAGGAATGAAGCCCTTTTGTATCTCCAGTCTACAAGCAATTGCTTGCTGTAGGGATAAAGGCATTCCAGAGAGATCAAGATGAGCATTAGTTTATTGCAGGGCAAAATCAAAAGGCCAGGCTGCAATAAGGTGCAGTGCAGCAGAACAATGTTTCTCGTGCTCGGTGTGAAGGAGAACAGCCATTCTTTGGATTTTACTCATTGTCAAAGCTATTTCCAAACCCAATTGCCATTGCGTAGCATCTCACCTTTCATCAGCAGCCTTATTTCCCTGCTTGCTCAGTTTGAGGTTCATACTTGGTTTGTTTTTCAGAGCACAGAGAAATCTCAGATAATGCTGACTATGAATCAATCTCCTATCACGCAATCACAGCATTCTGGCAGTCACTAGATGTCCTTTTGGTGGGGTGTGTCACTTGTTGAATGTGGGTTTCCCATCTGCGTTGATGTTTGCAGAGGTTCGTGCTCAGTAAGGTCGTCCAGGGCGCTAACATAGCCATGCTGGCTGTGTCCATCTGCAGTGCCTTTGCTGTGCTGGCCATGGCGTACCTGGGGTGCCGGAGCCTTCCCCGCTGCTCCTGCTATGACAGCCTCACTGGCATGGTGAGTGGGGAGCCCGGGGCACAGGCTGATCCCTACTCACTGTTGGTGGGAGGGCAAGAAACCCGGGGCAAGGTGGGCTTTTCTCCTGTGAACCTAGCCTCAGCTCCTACCTCAGGCGTGTCACCCTGGGCTTTTAAGGTTTTCCAAGCCTTCTGATGTTGACCTTCTTGTAGCGAACTTTCTCACACACTTTCTGTAAATAACCCATTGTTTTGCATTCCTTTATGGAGGAAAAGAAAGCTGATAGACTGTTGGTTTGTCCAGTGTCATGGGAGAGGTGGCACTGTCACCCTCCAATCCGCTGTCACTCTTGGAAAACTGTAAATGTTGGAGTCAGAAAATAAACTTCCCCTTTTCCTTCACCTTGAGAGCAGCGGTGTGCGCTTGTGTTCTCTCGTGTCCTACAGCAACACAGTCATGCAGGGCTAATTCTAAGAAATTAAGTGGGATATTAGAAGGGTTTTATATTTCTTTTATTTTTTCCTTTTACTATCTCCCTCTTATTTACAGTCTCATATAAGATCTAATATAAGTTATCTCTATTTTCCAAACCATTTGTGCTGAAGCTACTGTGGCCCCGTTTCCCATGAATTCTGCTGTCCTCAAAAACTGTTCCTCTCATCTCTGAGCCACCAGTTGCTTCTGGTGCAGCATTACAAAGGCTTACTGATACTTAGATGCTGGAACTTCAAATCCAGTAATAAAAGCATGTCCAGCGCTGTGTGTGCAGTGTTGGGGTGCTGACATGTGTAATTTACTCCTCATTCCTAAGGGCTCTGCCTCAAGTGATGGGACCCACAGCATCTCTGCTTAGTGAGCTCAGTAAATAAATAAATAAAGACCAAGTGCTTCTCTGCTCGAGCAGTTCTGGTGCTGTGTATCAAACATGTGCATCCAGCCATTTGGTTTGCTAAGGAATCAAAGGGTGCAGGCCCCAAGACAGCTGTTCCTGACCAAAGACACTGAGTGGGTAATGTGAGGTTGCTTTAAACTTTCAAACTAAAACGTCTTAGGTGGTGTGGACTGCACAGGCTTTTAAAATAAGTTCAGGTGTATCTGCTTGAACAAATTTCCAGGTGAGGTGTTTGATGGTGCTGTTTTTTCCATAGGAGTGGTTGCAGCCTAGTGAGGACCAAAACCAGGCTGTGGAAATGATTTGTGCTGTACCAAGTGAGTAACTCCTTGGCTTCCCCATATCTGGATGTTCACCAGGGATGAGGAAGGAGCATTCTGAATAAGGTTTACATCCCAGGCCAAAATCCTGATAACCAAAAGGAACTCAGGCTTTTGTGCAGATGTCTATACCATATTTCATGTTTTTCACTCTCTTTTCTCACACAGGCCCTGGGGGGAGAATTTTTACCTTCGCAGATCGGTTTCCAGCCCAGGATGCAGATGCAGAAGAAGACACATCCAAACCTCCACCGTACATCAGAATGACTTGAAAAAGTGGCTGAACACTTTGTTCAAATGTGGCAAGGGAGATGCAATCACTTCTTAGTCTTTAAAGGTTGTTGTGCACTTTTCCTTGGCCATTTGAAAAACACACACAGAGTGAGCTAGTGAATGTCCAGCACTGAGTAGAGATCACAGTGCAGAGGGCAACATCTGCAGGTGATTTTGAACTTTCAGAATTTGTACAGTGAAAATACCTCATTGCTTCTGGAAAGTGAGTGCATTTTTTAGTCCAGCTTTTGTACTTAAATCATGTCTTATTTCACTAGAATTCATCATGTAATTTGTATAGCAGTGCTAGCCTTAGGCATTTAAGTATTTAATACAATTCGTTTTCTTCAACTGCTATCTTGATTTTTTCCCTCTTACTGCATGAATTATTTGGATGACAATGAAGGACACCCTTCATCCTTGAGCTTCAGAGTGTTTTCCTTTTGTTCTTGGTAGGAATGGGGGCAAGTAAAGTTTTTGATATGAAACCTTAATAGTGCCATTCAGATGCCTCTATCAAAACATGGCTTCTGTGGGGTGTACATGATTAGTTCTAGCACTCAAGTGTAACTATAGAATGTGGCAGGAACTGGAGCTGCTGTAGCTCCTCTTATAAATTAACTTCAATACTCCAAATTCAGTTCAAGTTTTCCTATTTTGACTTTGTAGATTGAAAGAAATCCTTACTTCAGGGCCTATTCTGCTAAAATGCTTTACAGATCTAGACAAAAGTGTTTTGTGTATTTTCTTTAGGGGACCTCTTGTAGTTCCTCTAGACCAAGGAACTACAGCTTCCACTCAGGTTCTGTCATAATTTGAAGTACACAGAACTCCCATTTGTACTTTGTTTCGCTTTTAGGTGAATGTCAAGTCTTGATCTTGCCTGCAGGCCTTGAGCAGGGAGTGGTAGATGACTTAACCCTTGGTACAGATTAGCACAGCATTTGAACAGGGCCTGGAAAATAAGTTCCCATCTTGAGAAAGTGGGTAGTAGGCTAAGTGATACCTACCATGAGGCATGGAACTCTAGGAATGATCTCATATAAAACTTCTCTAATGGCAGCAAGTAAGGTGCCTTTCATGGTCCCAAGAGAAGAGTTGTTCTTGATGTATTTTTTTTTCTCTAAAGACTGAGGTCCTTTTCATAATGCTGGTAAAGGGACTCCAATACCTAAATGGCTTTAAACCAAAGAGTGTGGGTTTAGATTAGACATTGGGAAGATTTTATTTTCTGTGAGGGTGGTGGCACACTGGCATAGATGGCCCAGAGAAGCTGTGTATGCCCTATCCCTGAAAGCTCAAGGCCAGGCTGGATGGGGCTCTGAGCAGCCTGGTCTAGGGGAAGGTGTCCCTCCCTGCCTGTGGTAGAGGGGTCAGGATGAGATGACATTTCAGGTCTCTTCCAAACAATTCTATGATTCTGTGAGCATTCTGCAAAGATGTTACACAGCTTTTTGTAGTAATCTGGAACAGAGCAATACTCTTAGCCACGTGTTGAGCAGGTCCCAGTGAACAGAGACACCCCTCTGTGTGTGTAAGGTGCTTGCCAAGTGTATCTGTTGCTGACTTGAACCATTTCAGTTATCAATGTCTGGGACTATCTCAGGTTGAGAGAGCAGCCCTAACCACCAGGCTCCCTCCACAGCCCTTCTCAGGTCACATATTGCTTCTTCCACTGGCCAGCTTCAGTCCCCAGCTTAACTTGGGCCTGCAGGCCCTGCTCTGGCAGCTGGAGGCTTGGTTATGTGCCACAGTAGCCACGTTCTTCGTGACTTAGGCTCTAGATACCTTCATCACCTTGCCTGCAGAGCCACAGAAGGTTGAGGTTGGAAGGGATGTCTGGGGATAACCTGGTCCAGTCCCCTCCTGTGCCAAACAGAACACTGCTGGTGTCTTGTTCATTTGAAGGTGTTAATGTCTGAATTGCTTTAATATATTAATTCAAACGTTGTGATTCAAAATGAGATGCTGTGCTTTTTTCTCTGAACTAGTGCCTGTCAACAGGCATCGAAGCACCCAGTGTGACTGCTCTCCCTGTCCTCAGATGCTTCTGGCACAGCTCCACACCATCTGCAATGAAATGCTGGGGAGTTTCTGCTTGTTTAACACAAACTGCTCTTCTTAAAAGAAAGTCAGACACCCTCACAGGGTATTGGGCTCACTGATAGCTGAAAGCAGTGGCTCTGGTCGGTCTAGAACAGATTTTACATTGCTACAATGCACTGCTCAGCCTGTGCATAATTTCTGGGAGTTATGGTCCCATCCAGAAGTGCTGTTCCATAGCCAGTCCTTGCAGTGTGATGTACTGAGCATAATTCAACAGCATTTGACTGCTGACTGAACAGGGCAATTGGCTTTTTACTGTGAGAGTGCAGAGCAACATGTCCCCAGTCCTTCCTCAAGTGCTGTGCTGTTTCCATCAGCACAGGCAGATATAGCTCCTGGGAGGAGGGTGGCAGTGCCACCATGGCTGCTGCAGCTCAGGTCAGGTGCTCCTGGCACAGCTCTGGGACACAATCCAAGTACCCAGCCCAGCTCTGAAAGCCTTTGGCGTGGCGTTAAGTGACAGGTGTGGCAGGTGAAACAGCCTTAGCAGCACTTACTGAACTCGTGGGGTGCAAAAGAGGAGTATGCTCCGTGCTGCTTCTGAATAAAAATGTCTGCAATTGATTTATCGGCAGCTATAAGATGGTTTATTCTAACACAGTCCCTCCAGTGGTGCAACTATTGCAGGTCACTCATAGACAGATGATTTCCACAGTTCTTTCTACAAAAGTGGGGGTTTCCAGAAAAAGGACAGCTGCAGAATGGAAATGGGTGGAAACTGATTATCAGTTTAATGTTAACCAGTCTTTGGTTAGTGTTGCAGAAAATAAATTCCCGACTGCAGTTTCCAGGGCTATATTTAGCATGTGAGGTGCAGCACCTTCCCAGAGCCTGCCTGCATCTCCAGGGATATTCCATGGCTTGTGTCACCCCCAGCTTCCACTGCTGGGAGTCAGTCAGGTGGAGTTACAGACCCCTGTTATGGACCCAAGCATTTTGTGCTCACTTGGTGTCAGCCCTGCTTGTTTTAAGACAAAGACAAGGCATTTACATCAGAAAAAGCTTCCTCACCTCTGGTAGGCTGAGACAAACACGGCCCTGCTCCCTGAGGCACAGGACAAGGCACGCAGTATCCATGGGGGGATAAAGGCAGAGCCTGCCAGCCTGCCATTAGCAGTGGCCAGAGTTAATCACCCTGTGTAATCAGGAGGTTAATCGGGGAAGCTGATGCTGGAAGTTAATGTTCAACTAAGGGCAAAGAATTTTTTGAAGTCATTTCCCCAACAGAAGGGGCAGGAGGTGCAGAGGAGGAGGGAAAGAGGAGGGATCTTGATCATGGTGAGGATCAGGGAACCCTTTCAGGCACTTCTTTGACAACGAGTTTGTTTGGGATTTTTAAAATAGACCTATTTATTTTTATTTATTTATTTATTTGTATCTGAGTTTTTATTTTTCCTAGATACAGGTTTGGGGCAGTTCCTCCCCGGTGCTGCTGAGCTGCTGGTGCAGCTCAGGGTCAGGGCAGCCTTTGCTGGGCACTAGTGTGTTTCCCTTTGCTGGCAAAGAAAACAGGGGATACCAAGTCACAGTTGTGTATCCCCATAGCCCACCCTGGTTTTGCATGAAGCAGTTGGTGATTGAATTAAATCTTCACTACAGGTAGATGAACTGGCCTAAAACATTTTGGGTGGGGAACACAATAGGTCTTGCTCATTAAGCATGCAAGGCAGTCTACAGAAGAGAGCCTTAAAAGAGCTGGGAAAGGATGGCAGTAGTACTAATTAATCAAAATACAGATATATCCTGAAAACAGGAAGTGGTATTTGCCTGCAGCTGAGAGGAGGGATATTCCCTTTTTTGCCCTTTTTTGGTTTTTTGGTTTGGTTTTTGGTTTTTATACTCAGTACAAACCCCATCTAATATAAGACACACAACATGCATTTTTTGGAGTCAGACTATGTGATTTCTTGTTTCCTAGGATCACAGAACCACAGACTTCTTTATGTTGGAAAGGATCTTTAATATCAGTGAGTCCAACCACTGATCCTTATCGGTCCCTTCCAAACTGAGATATGATTCCTTGATTCTCCAGCACCAACAGTGTGTAAGTATGGGGAAAAGTTGTTAAATTTACCTTTAACTTGAGGAGGGATGCCCATTAAAGCAAACAGCTTTTCCCTGCCTTCCCTAGGTGCTTCTCCATAAAAAGAGGAAGTGCTTTGTCCTGCACCTCTTCAGGTACATCTAACCCAAGCACATTAACCAACTGCAGTTTCACTTGCACTTTCTAAGCTGTTGCAATAATGTCTCTACCTTTTTTCTTTTTTCGTTTTTTTTTCTTTTTCCTCTCCTCTTTCAAGTTACCGAAATGTGTGTTCTCTTTCATTGACTTGACATTTATGCCATCTTAATTTAAAATTACTTTGTTTCATTGTTCATCTTTCATCCTTTGGCTTCTGCCCACTGCATGTTTTTGACTACACTCATCACTTTGTTCTTTAGTCAATATTGGTTCTTATTCTAAGTTATGTTTATGGTGGAACAGTACATGCCAATATTGCTAAGCCCTTTCTCCCCACCCAACAACCACAGGACCGATTCAGGATGACAGATGGTGTTTTTAGCCTCCAAATTCTTTGCTCTAAGCATATCTTACAGCAGTTGCTTCTGTGTTTCTAATTTTGCCTGATGCAGGCAGCCTCCCAGCCCCAAGTGACCCAAGTTTTTGCTTCATTCAATGCTTCTTCACCCATAAAGCCTGGGAGCTGGAGCCTCAAAGCAGCTGCTAGAGCTGAATCCCACCAGTGTCATGTAGCACACATCCAAGAGCTGGAGTTCCACACAGCACTCCCTCAAGTGTTGCATTATGATGCACAAGTGTGCATGCTATGGTGATGTGAATACACATGTTTTCTGGCCATCATTTTAGATATATAGAGCCAATATATCTTACTGTCTTTATTTACCCTCTACTCTCATCATGCATAGAAATGAAATGTACCTATTTAATGGGAAATGAAAGTATTGAAATGCAAGATGAAAGTAGTGAAATCAGCTCTTTCAGGTCAGATGCAATTTGACAAGAGCGCTGTGAGCCTTGAAGCCAAAGACAAGGGCTGCCAGCATTTCTGCTTTCTAACAGCAGCATCACAGTGACTCAGGTATTAGCTCAGAATTGAAGCAGCTAGCACCCCAAGGTAGTCATGAGGATCCACAGGAACTTGAACACCCTCTCTGATGAGCACATGCTTTTCTTAATCTACAGCTGAATCTGTGGTTGCTGAAGCCAGAAGCTCTTCACTGTCTCTATTTTGAGTGTGTTAAAAATAACTTGAAGTAAATAGAAAAGCTATTTCATGTATTTTAGGGTCAGTTTAGTCTTTTTCTCTTTGTCTGCCCTTCCTTAACTGAAGAAAGGCCTGAGGGACAGAGGACTATGAAGGGCAAGGAGCACCTCAAAGCCCCCTGAGCATTTCAAGTGCTTTCCTGTGGAGGAGTGGGTGTGAAGGATGTGGCGATGACCAGGCTTTGGAGAGGATACATGGTTTGCAAATGCAGCTTCTGCTTTATGAGTCCCGATTTAGAGGCCCAGCGTGATGTTTTCAGCAGTAAATCACTAACTATTTTCAGCAACAGGGAGTTTAGCATATTGCCTCACACCAGCCTTTCTTCTGCCTGTGACCTCTCCAAAGGGGCAGTGCAAACAGTAAAAAATAATAACAGAAAAGGAAGTACTGAGCTAAGATCAGGGTCTTATGACTCTTGGTTTTCATATGCGAAGAGCCTTCACCCAGCCTGGCCTGGAACACTTCTGGGGCATCCACAGGTGCTCAGGGCAACCTGTGCCAGTGCCTCACCACCCTCAGAGCGAAGAGCTTCTTCCTAAGCAGAGCAGCCTACTTGTTAAATGCAGACCAGGGAGAGGACTGTGCTCTGCTTTGGGGTTTTTGTAGTGATCACTGGGATTGCTGGGAAATTTGTGTTCCGTTAATTCCAAATGATTAGCTAAGGATTCAGTAACTTGTGATTCCCATTAAGCAGTGATGATTCAGCAAGGCAGAAAACAACTCATGTCAGGGACTGTGCCCTCAGGGCATGTCCCTAGGTTACCAGTACTCTCACCTGCCCTTCTCTGAGCTCTGGAAATAGATTCCAGAACTACAAGGAGCTGCCTTCAGCACGTGCTTCTGTTTGGCAGGTGGGAGGCTGTGCAGAGCCCAGTGCATCCCAGAACACCCCTGGACACCAGCAGCCATTCTTCCTCTCTCAATGCCTCTTCACAGCCCTCACTGATGATCCATTCAGCTGGATAAATGAGGCCTCCTTTGGGCACCCTGCATCCACAGAGGAGAGAGAAAAAAAATCCCACATCCTCAGAACAGCGGTGTTTTTTGTGAGTCCTAGAATAATGACAGCTTCTAATGTTATTTATGACTTTAGATTTAAGATTACATCTCGGTGTTGTGTTGATTTCCCCAGAAAAACCAGACTGCCATTTAAAAGTAATATTGCTATTATTTTAAATAACATATGGCTCTACATTTATGTGGGAATTGCAATGTTAAGCAACACCAGTCAATGACCTCAAAAGTAGGACTCTGGGGAAAAAAAAGAGTATTAGAATTATACATTCTGGTGAAGTGAAAATACTCCGAGGGGACAAGAAATATGACTTTCAACAAATTTATAAAAGTTAAAGAGGTTTTATTTCTGAACAAGCTGAGATGAGATCAAGAGTAATGGAGTCTTGATTTACATCCAAGGGTCAGTAATTGCTGTTTTTGTAACTGTTGTTTCACCTCCCATTCTTCTGGACCTGAAATAAATACTGAACACACCTCTGAACCATCAGGTGGGTGCTTCAGATGCCCCAAAATCACCCAGAGTCATTGCAAGAAAGCAGTGACAGTAGTCCAAGTATTGTGACAGTCTTTTTTGTAAAAACTGTCACCCACACAGACAGAAACTAGAAACTCCTTTAACTCCCTCACAGCATTTCTGAACCATATGGAATTATATTATCATTTCTATTATAATCATTGAAAACAAGTGGTAACAGTTTGTGGCAAAGCCCGTTTATTAGTTTCCTGGGACTGTGCCTGGCCTGCCCCCAGCACATACAAAAGAACACAACTTTACAGTAGTCTGGTAAGGTGAAAATACACAGACAGAGTATTCAGTACTCTGATATCCATCCTGTGGGCAGAACATCACCACTGAAAGCCAGGGAGCAACACTGAATCCTGCATTACTGACCATGCTGCCTCCATGGCAGAACCATTACAACATGCTTTGTGCTGAACATGGAATTACACACTTGCACACCATTTGCACACAATTTTCATGACATGAGGGCCCTTATTTACAAGTTGTGGTAACTCAAAACTTAACAGATGTGCAGGTGTTTCAGATCAAATTTAACAGTAACACTGCAGCTACATGATTTTCTTACCCCAACCCCCAACCTGACTTTAAAATTCTTAATTCTGGGATATTTTATTAAAACAAACAAACAAATAAAGCAAACAAAAACCAAACAAAACAAACAAACAAAAAACCCACAAAAACTTGCTGACATATTTAGTATACAAATAATGAAGAAGGATCCTCAGAAAAAGGATTAAGGACATGAGTGAAAAACAATTTGTCCAAGAGGACTGTAAACCATATTTATACCATAGTATAAACATCAATTTAAAATCAATAATTTTCTTAAAGAAATCATTAAGGACACTAGTGTTAAAAAGGTGATTGTTTCTGAAACAACTGTACATTCTAGTCCTGTAAGGTTCAGAGTGAATACAAAAGCTTCCTTTTACAAATGTTTCCTAAGCAAAAATACTGTCACAATTGAAGCAGCTTTATACAGGAAAAAGTACTACCTTTTGTTTAGATCCTTTTTAAACATCTTAATCACATAAGACCAAATTAAAGGGTCTTCCAAAATCTAGAAAAAAGTCAATGCATTTTTTCTGTATAAGTTGCAATGAAATTACATCTTAGGAAGTGCAATAGTTTACATAATGACAGGTATCTTGTTTCAGTAATTTGTTTCTCATGTGATCATTAGGGTGGCAGCTTCTCAACTAGCCCTTCCACTGAGTTTCCAGTAAGCAACACATGCTACACATTGCCAATCAAAAAAAAAATCTTCATTTATACTTCAAAAACTAAGTCACAAAGCATTGTTTGACATGGCACGTGAATGAAGTCACAGATTGCACTCTATGGCCTACATTTCACTTTATGCAGCTATGTGCAACTTAGCACCATTTTTATTATGAAACTTGATCTTCAGAGAGGACTGGATAAAAGCAGTTGCAACTATGAGAACACAGAAAAAGGTGGTCCAAGAGGAATTTTTTCCCTCATCTAATCCCTACTAGCTCACATTAGTAATGCCAAGGATGCCCTACATACAGTCACAACATTATACATGCAGGTTTTCCCTCAAAAATCTGTAACAGATGATGTAGTTGGTACATTTATTCCATATTTCAAGACCAAATTTAGTTTGTGTTTGGAAATATTTTAAGAATGTGCCATATTCCTAAGCATTCCCCTTCCTGAAATATATTATCAAGTTGGCTTTTCAAGATATCTGAGAAGCGCTCCTGATATCTTAAAGCCCTGCAAACCCCATCTTTGAAAAGCAGCATGCTTCTGCCAAATTCACCCAATCTTTTACTTACTCAACTGTTTTTACTTCCCCTGAGACACCCAACTCAAATACAAGCACCTTCAGAAATATGTAACTTAATTGTAGTAAGATCAGAGAACTTGTGGACAGGTGGAGTCCCAGTTTCACCCCAAATCCTGCGCTACAGTACTTTCCATAATATGGGTTAACATAGCACAGTTTGGTATCGCGTGCTAATTATGAAAAATTAATGAAGTTTTAAGTATCAAATAACTGTCTAGAGGTAGGGAGAAGTTGGTTAATTCCATTACCACTGCCATGAAGAAACAGACCAAGTTCATAGTGGAAGGACAGGCCAAAGCCTAGCAGTTGGCACTGACACTGGCAGCCCAAACTTTCACAGACCTGGGTTTTTTTGCTTTTATAATAAAAAGGTACCTGCTTTCTAATTTCCAAGTAGTCACCTAATATTCCTTCACATGCCAAAAATCTCCCCACCTGCAGACCCAAAACCCAAGTTCCCTGGTTGTCACAAAAGGCTCTTTCTCCTACATTATTCCAACACAAGTAGCAACCAAAAGTATTAGTAAACTGGCACACTAGTTATAATCTTACCACAATGATGAGAACAACCTCAGGCAGCAAGAGCTCAACTAGGAGTGCTTTGTCAAAACTTGACAAAGTATGTTCCCATACACTTATAGTGAAACTTAGTAATTCAGAAAGTACAATTACAAAGTGCAAGAGCATAAGATGGGCACGTCTACACCAAGAAAAATTAAAATAAAAAACACATTAAAGTGCCAAAGAGATTTGCTATAGTTGCTACCAAAACCTGTAACTTCGCCAAAGATCATAATTTTGAAGCACTTGCAAACAAGACAAGGTGATAACCAGTGACAATGTGGCCTAACACCAGCAGGATGTGATAGGTTTTGGTTCAGGCTTTATATGAATTTCATCATGATCTGGGGGTTGACTAAGCATTAATGGCTTGTGACTTTTAAGCTTGTGAGCCAGTGTCATGAATATGGCCTCCACATGGTCATTGTCGTTGGGGTTCTTGGCAGAGGTTTCAAACAATGGCATGCTGTGAGTGTCAGCAAACTTCTGGGCCAGGTCCGTGGGCACCTGAATAGCACTTCTCAGGTCACATTTATTGCCAACCAGAATCCGTGGAATATCGTTGGCAAGGAGGTGCTGTTTGCACTCCTCGATCCAGGAGGGCAGGCTGTGGAAACTGGCAATGTTTGTCATGTCATACACAAACACCACAGCATGGACGTTCCTGTAGTAGTGCTGCACCATGCTCTTCCTGAAGCGCTCCTGGCCTGCAGTATCCCATAGCTGGATCTGAAAGCACAGAGACAAGGAGGGCAAAACATGTTTCATTCCTCATCTCGGAAAATAACCCAAATCACCTGGAGTCAGAAGAGTTACACCATCACAGAAATCTACTCCTCTGAATTAATGATATTGACAACTTGCTGCTGAAGGCAACTGCTGTATTCACACACTTTCAGAAGCTTTAACTTTCAAAGCTGCTCACAAGTGAGGCCAGGAGGAATGATGACACTTGAGAGAAACTAGAAATTTCTGAAAGTTTATTGGAGCCTGTATTTTTAAAGATTTTTATAAAAATAAATCCTGAAGTCTTAGCAATAGCACTTCCATTTGAAAATTAAATAAGTGTTACTTCCCAATACAACCATCAGCTGATACGATTTTTGTTATTTCCAAAAATAATCTCATCTTCCCCAAAATTTTGTTGTTAGCATGATGTTAACTGCCGTGTAAAAGCAGGAAGAAATCCAACCATGCTTGATTTCAACATCACCAACAAAAACAGGACAAAGAAATCTTCTCTTTCCAGTGTGTTGGAATCAAACTCTCCTGCGATGAACATCTAACCTGCTTATTTAGTGCTTTAACTGGGACTATACTGTGGTTTGTAGTATCAAGGCATGCAGAAAAGAAAAAAATTTAAAAAAAAAAGGAAAAGCATAAACCTCCTGTTAACTTAACATGTGACTGACATTTCCAGGTACACACCCTTCTGTCCAAACCAGACTGAGCACAGGTGCTAGAAGCATAGTCAGAACAGAAAGACATTCAGAAGAGCTGACATACTTTCAAATTTCTGGGGCCCAGATTGAAACAAAATAAAACAAAACAAAACAAGCTTTGTAGCACCAGCAGAGGTAAGCAAGAGCTAGTAGAAACTTTAAATACATGAATCATCCTGTGTAATGGAAGCCTGGAGTCCTCAGACACGTACAGAATGCTGCAGAGCTGTGGAGAGCAATGTTTACACAAACTTGCTCTTCAGGAGACAAGAAGTGCAGTGCACAGCAGTCAGAACGCCCTCACCCACAGCACCACAGTACCTGTACACTGTCAGAAATAAACTGGTGTGTGCCTCTGTCTCACACACCTTGGTGATAATGAAGCATCTGAAAGACATTTGATTTCTTGGGAAAAAGCTGAGTCCTGGCTCCCTGTCTGTCCTGTACAGCTGATCACTGATGGCTGAGGCACTTGGATTAGTACTGCGGCTTTTGAGCATCAAGCTTTTTCTCCCTGGGGATGAAAAGGAGTTTTCCTTGAGACTCAGAAACTCAAGGAATACTAAGTGCTCTGCAAACAATGCAGATAAACTTGAAATTTAATCTGTTCTCATCAAAGTCACAGGCACTATGTAATTGTTGAAACTGTTCTCCCATTACCATAGCTCTTTGATCCAAATGTTTCAGTAGAACTTCTTTAGAAACTGCAAGTAATCTTGCAAGTTGTCTTGTTCACCACTTTAACCAGTGACTTTTTATATTAGAAAAAGGAAGCCCAAGTGCAAGGGAAATCTGCCAAGAGCAAGAAGATGGATCAGTGATAGAGGGTATCAAATAAAATTGTTTTGAAAGCTACAACAATGGAAATGCAGTGAAACTGAATAGAAGCAGATGCAGTCTTGATACCAGTGACTGACAATAAGGAGTTTTTCTTTAGCACAATGTTTCTCAGGTTGGAAATTATTAAAAGGAGGACAATCCAGATGCACGAGTCAATCACAGGATGTTATGAATCAGCCATGTGACAGACTGAGAAAAAAGAGTAAAAGATGTTTCAGATGGTGTGACTTGTTCTGCAGTATTATGTTCAGCCCTGGTCACCCATCCAAGTACTCAAAGAAAAACCTCAGAGCAGAGCAGGTGGGAATGGCAGCTACTGGCTGCAACAGGGGAGCTGAGAATTTGCATGAGAACATCAGAGCAGCTTGGCTTTGGTAGCCCAGTCCAGTTCTCTGCAGCTTTTGGTCCAGACACCTACAAAGACCTGTGTGCTGCTTCTGAGGGGGTCATTAGGAGTGTCAGGAAAAGCAAGGCAACTTTCCCCGGCTCTGATCCCATGAAATGGTACTCAGTTGCAACCTGTCTCATTTTAGAGAAATTAAAGGTTTACAGAACTTGCAAGTGAAGCTTAAACTACAGCTCTTCCAAAATTTCATTTACATGCAGCATTCAAGCTTGAAGGGCATTATCAACTGAGTCGTTTGCACTGAGAAGTAAATCCTTTCCCCATGTTGAAAACTACACACTTCAGAAGTTTCTTTTTTTCCTTGTTCAAGGTGAACTTGAGGAAATGGTTCCGTTTCTGCCTCTCACCCCAAATATCTTCTCTTCTGGAAAACAACACTGAAAATGTTCATGGGATAATGGGTGTGCACGGATGAAGTAACATTAAGATTACTATTTCATTGTTAGTCCAGTAACACCCATCTTCAGGGGACCATAGTTTTTATAACAGCCCTTTAAAATATACAGTTTGAATATTTGGTTTAATAACATAATTCATCTAATAAAACTGGACAGAATCACTTGGTCACATTCCCTAGGAAAGACAAATGGCATAAAAATATTAAATACACTGACTCAGCTATCACAGCCCACCTTCTGATTCTGTTTTGTGGATCCAGAAAGGCTCTTTTCTAAACAAGGACTCGCTTTGTACATGTGGTTTATAACACACTGGTAAAAACATAACTGGTCTTGATGCTATGTCTCCTTTAAAAATGGAGAAAATTTGGAATAGCTCAAAGGTACAGAACACGATGTTCAGACTTTCTTATTTGAATTTCATTTGTGTTTTGCTCTCTAATGTAGGTCAGTGAAGACTGACATCATTGTTTTCTTCAATTTTCAATGCTTAGATCAACTGAGGAAGAAGAAAATTTAGAAGGCAGCAGATGCATTTGTTGAAAGTTTTAATTCACTCATCACGTTTAGGCATCAGCGTGAGATATGAAGCTGTCAGCCTGCTGTACAAGGAGTAGACTTGTTCCCATGCCTCGGAATGCTACACAATCGCCGTGTGGGAGACCACCAGCGAGAAGAAGGGTGCTTGTGTCCCTGCCAGTGACACAGCACTTTCCCAGCTGTGAAGGAAACAGTTCCTGCTGTAGCAGCACAGGAAAGAACCACCCAGCTGGCTGGGGGAAGGGAGAAGACACCACTTTATAACCTCCTTGGATGCAAGAGGAAAAACTCCCTTCTGGGCACACAAGGACTACAATAATTTAGTTCATCAGAGCTCCTCTCTCCTGATGCTGCTGGAGCTGACTGCTTCATGTGAGAAAGGTGAAGAGCAGCGAGAGAAGCTGCCAAAACCACCCAGAATCAGTTCAAACTTGACCACACTCCCACTGGGAACTAGGGTCCTGGCCACAAGGATAACATGTATTCCTTTAATGCTGAAACAGAACTCACACAAAGCAACGTGTCTCAGAAGAGCCTCCTTCACTTCTCCACCTTCCTCAGCCAGAACTGCTTTCTTTTACAGATGATACTCTCAAAAAATGCAGCAAAACAATCTACAGAAACACAGAATCTCAGGATGGCACAGTAACCTATGTGAAGCACCTAAGAGCTGTGGGTTATGCCACATTCTTTACTTCTCTCCAACAAAGGTCAGGCATCATTCAGACGTGATGAAAATGCCAGGGAATAAGATGGTGCTGACAAGACAATATCCCTCAGGAGGTCTCTCCTCTGTCGGGACAAAGGAGTACAAAATTTCAGCTGTCAGAGAAATTCTAGTCAGTGGTTTTACTAAAAAAAAAACAAAAAAAAAACCCAAACCACCAACAAAAACTCCTATTCACCATTCTTGTTTAGTTGAAAAAGGATATGAGATAAAAATCCCAGGAGTAGGAAAGCAAATTGGTTCTCCTATTCTTATGTATCCTCCATAATCTCTTTAATCAGTAAATGAGCAAGGAAAAACCATAGCTTTTGGCTACATAACTATGAGCTGTAATTATAAGGCCTGATGATAATAAATGTCCAAGTACAAGCTCAAGGCTACTGTTAACTTCCTTTTTTTGCACAACTGAGCTTTCCTCATAGTAACAAGCTGTAATAGAGAAGCAGATGGGGATTCTGTTTAAAACCACGTTAGTAAACAAACTGCATCTGTAAGCTGTTACAGAGTATTCTGCAAATGATGCTTACAATCATCACACGGCAAACTTCAGAGAGTCCTAAAAATTAGAAGTGGAAACACACTGCTCAATACTGACCAGTATTCAATTTCCTAATATTTTTAATGCAAAGTGATCATAACAGTGGCACCTACATAGCTCTGTGGTGCTGAAGGTTAAAACACTGGGGTGTCTGATGAACAAAGATGCAACATTTCCCGGAGGCAAAACGCTGCTGATAACGGGGACACGTAAGACTAAGCTACTGCTAAGAGATCTATATACCAGTCCACTGTCAGGATGAATTACCGATCAGCATCTGATCGAAGACAGGAGAAGGTCTGGCCTAGGGACAGCCATCAGTTCACATCCCAGACCCCTGCACCGTGGCGACCTTTCCAACAGGAGCAGGGCCGGCAGCGGAACAGTTTCAGGGCAGGCACAGCCGCGGCTGCTGGCGCCGCGACCCCGCCGAACCGAACCGAACCGAACCGAACCGAACCGAACCGAGCCGAGCCTCCGGGCTACGGCGGAGGCCGGCAGAGCCCTGCCAGGGCCGCGGCCCGGCCCGGCCGCTCTGCCATCCCGCTCTCCCGGCCGCTGGAGCGCTGTGCCAGGCGCTGCCCCCCAGCCCGGCCCGGGCCCGGGTACCTTGATGCGCTCGCCGTCGATGGTGACGGCCCTCTCGCGGAAGTCCACGCCGATGGTGGCCTCGGTGCGCTGCGGGAAGCGGCCGGCGCAGAAGCGGTAGGTGAGGCACGTCTTGCCCACGTTGGAGTCCCCGATGACGATGATCTTGAAGATGCGCGAGCGGGCGGGGGGCAGCGCGCCGGGCAGCGCCCCGGAGCCCGTCAGGCTCAGCTCCAGCGAGGACTCCACGTCCCCCGCCGCCATGGCGGCCCCGGCAGCGCCGCGGAGCAGCCCCGGGGCGGAGCCGCCGCCGTCACGGGCCCACGCGGGCCGCTCTCGCGAGAGCGCGGCGGCCGAGACCCGCGGGCGGGGCCCGTGCGCGCGTGGGCGCTGCCGGCCGGCAGGGGGCGCTGCGCGCGCGGCGCTGAGGGGACGGCGGGCGAGAGCGGGAACGGGATCGGGATCCCCTCGGGAATGTCCGAGCAGCGGGAACGGGATCGGGATCCCCTCGGGAATGTCCGAGCAGCGGGAACGGGAACGGGATCCCCTCGGGAATCTCCGAGCAGCGGGAACGGGATCCGCTCAGGTACCTCCGAGCAGCGGGAACGGGAACGGGATCCGCTCAGGTATCTCTGAGCAGCGGGAACGGGAACGGGAACGGGTGTCTCCGCGTTGTTTCCCTCACGTGTTCTCACCTCCTCCTCTTCTCTGGCTAGGAGAAAAAAAAAACTTTGTGCACTTTGTTTTGATTTTCTTCTCAAATATGAGGCATTGCCAGCCTCTCTCCTTGGCCCAGCGCTGCCCAGCAGCATGTCCACCTTCAGAGTCATCCGGGATTGGCTCTGCTGGACATGGTGGAAGCTTCCAGAAGCTTCCCACAGGAGCCGTCTCTGTGCCCCCGCCACTACCAAAACCAGGCCTTGCCAAAACAATACACTTGGTAAGACCAACACCATCACTCCAATGTGTCCCCTTTCCTTCTTCCCTCACTGTATATTCTGAGCATGATGCCACATGGTCTGGAGAATCCCTTTGGTCAGCTGGGATCACCTGTCTGGGCTGAGCCTCCTCCCTCCCTCACCAGGCACTTCCTCACCAGGGTGGCAGCACAAAAAGCAGAGAAGGCCTTGGCTCTGTGTGGGCCCTGCTCAGCAATAACAAAAACTTCTCTGTGTTATCAACCCACCCATCCCCAAACAGATGGGGCCCATGCATCTGATAGTATACACAGGTATGAGACACAAGCTTATTTTCCTGGTGGTTTGCTAAGATTTCCTTTCAGATATGAGATTTATACACTTTTTTTACTTTATTCAGAGTATAATCCTTCTAAGGATACCCTTGTTCATTACTTATTCCACTGGTCTTGGTCTTTTCTCTCTTGTTAACACCTGGCAACAGCCAGTGCCTGCAGCCTGGCTCTGAGCTCAGCGTGCCTCCTCAGCTTCAGCTTAGCTGCAGCACAAGGATTTTCCTCCATTTAGGTTAATTTAGGTCACCATACATTGCTCACATAGCTTCTGTGCAATCTGTGTACCTGTCAATAATTTAGAAAAGATGGGATGGTTTTGGTGCCAGCAGGGTCCTGCAGTACTAAACAGAACATAAAGGACACGGTGAAAAGGTGCTCATCAAGGGACAAAACAAGAATTCAAAAGAACAAACAAGTTCACTCTTCAGTAAAGCAAAGATTGGGGTTTTTCCCCCAGCTCAAACAGTTACACTTCACTGAGATATGTGACTAATACTGCAAGGGAAGTGAGATGCAGAATTGGGAATGTTTGATGATTCCAGTGAGGAAAAGAAATACTTGCAATGCATGATGTAAACAATCAGAAGCCAAAATTTTATACAAATTCTTGCAGATTATAAAGACAACAGTAAGAGAAAATAGCAAATAATTAATAAATGCAGCTTAATTGATTATAAGGAGTGTCTGGTTTACAGGTTCATATTTTTGCAATGAAATCATACAAAAAACATGCAGGGGAACAAAACTGTTCCTACTTCCAGGGACATCTCTGTGGTCCTCTTAGAAGAATGAGGCCCTGGCTCTTGGATTTGGGAAGTTGAGGAGAAAATAGCAGACACTGAAAGAGCCCCCACAAACCCACCACCTGCATTTACCATGGAAATGCCAGTCCTGCTGCGTGATCCACTCAACAGCCACATCATTGCTCCCCATTTACCTCCCTCCAAGAAAAAAACATTTACACATCCCTTGGGTTCATTCCACGAAGGGGAATTTGGAATCAAGGGTGCTTGGCATGCACTCCTGCATTTTGAGGGACAAGAGGGGCCAGAGAGAGCTGTAGTCTTTCTGCTACTGCACATGGGGCAGATTGCAGAAGCGTAATGACAAGGTGGGAAGATCTTTTATACCTGATGGAAAGCCAAAACTGAAATATTTATGCAGATAAAGTAATGCCTAAGCTGCCAGGCTACCTTAGCTCCTCATGGATCTGTGCTTCCAGTCACGAGGAGCTGTTCCCAGGGAACGGAAGGGGGCAGTTTCCAGTTGTGACAAGTTCAAGGCAGGCAGTTTCCCAGCAGAAGTGCCCTTTCCCTCCCACAGAAGAACAATGGAGTTATGAGGGCATGGATAAGGAAGAGATGCTGTTTTTTAGGGCTGGTGGTTTTCAGTAGGGCACAAAAGGAGCCCTTCCTGCAACAAGCTCCCCTTTCCCATCCACAGGGGTCAGTGTGAGGATATTGCTGCCATCACTTCAGTATCACACCCACCCTCCCTGCAGGCAGGGTCATCAGAGCTGTTATTCCTTACACACAGAAATTAACTAACTTTTTCCCTAGGTAATCTGAAATGCCAGGTGCACAGCACGCTGTAGGTTCCTGTACTGCAGTATCAGCAGGCTGCTCAGCTACTTGTACTACAGTTTGTCAGCATCATCATGTTATTCTGCATGGTGATTGATTAAAATCACAAGATACTCTGGGACACACTGAGTCAGGAAAACTGTGGGATCAGGTGGGCTTATGGTGGGGAAGAGAAGACTTATTTTATTTAATCCCCAACAATTATATCTGAGGAAAGCAGCAAACGCTTCTTCATTCAGCTTGCCTCTGAACACCCATTTATCCAAATCCCATATTGGCTCTGAGCAGCCTGAACTGTACGTACAGTTTGTTTCTGGGCTAGGACAGACAGCTCCTTACCAGGGTGCTTCTTTTCCAGGCTGACTCCAAAGGGAGTCTCAGCCTTTTCCTACAGACCTGCTTTTCCTTTTTTGAGAGCTGCACCCCCATTAACAGCTCATCAGCCTGGAAGGAGACAGAGGGAAGGAAGGGAACCGGCAGATTACGGGATCCTTTATTACAGAGCGGGTGGGGCAGCCAAGGAGGACGCTGAACACTACAAGGAAACACTGGTACTCATTTACAAACAGAACTCAGCATTTTTATTCTTTGATTGACTTCCTGCTAGTTCTGCTATTTGCTACCACCAGAGGAGAGCGTAAAAACACAGTACAACATTGTCAACCAGTTAGGAAGGCTGGAAGGGAAAGCAAGTCCCAGTACAATTGCAAGTAACTTGGTGCAATTTAGAATTCAGATTTCTTTGAATGGATCAGCAATGAAGCAATCAATATGCTGCTGCACTGAACCAACAACGGGATTTAATCACTAAATTGGGGGTTTATTGCATTACAGTGTAAAACTAAATGTTATCCCTCGTCATACATTCACCAACCAGGTAAATGACACTTCTTCACATGTTTTATGCTAAATGCTAAAATTATGCAGTAGCCAAACTAGACTAGGACTAGTAGAGGTAGACAGTGAATGGGCAGTGCCAGGCAGAAATATTTTGTGAAAGTTCTTCTTCATCTTTCATTATGAACAGTTAGCAGGTTTAACACTTCTAATGAAAACATCTTAGGGAAGCTATTCTAAGATGCTTTGGATTGTGTAGCAATATTTCTTTTGCAATGTTACAAACTCTTTGATAGTGTCTTTTGTAAAGTGGACAATTTTTGTCCTTCCAGTTTTCTGCCACAGTTTGCCTGAAGACTAACATACAAGGTTGGTCTTTGTGAACATACTACTGCTTTTGCTTGTACCACTCCAGAAT
Organism: Molothrus ater; assembly: GCF_012460135.2. NCBI lineage: Eukaryota > Metazoa > Chordata > Aves > Passeriformes > Icteridae > Molothrus > Molothrus ater. The sequence goes on along the minus strand of NW_023416513.1, from coordinate 124,014 downwards.
ACACATGCACAGCTTCCTTGGCATGGGGAGACTGCATTTATAGTATTTACAGCTCCAGTCATCTTCCTAGCAATAAAAAAGCCATTTTATATTTAATCTAAAATGGAATTTCTATTATGCCAGCTCCTTATAACTCACTTGAGTCTTCTTTTGGCAAGCTGCTCTATCAGTTGCTCCCTGCCATTCTCACTGCTGGCTGCATGCTCCTGCAAAGTGTCTCTGCCCAACACAGCCATTAAAATTAGTGTTTGCAGAGTGCAGCTTTCATTTCCAGGAAACAGAATCATGATGGCACGGCCAGAGGTTGTGTAAAATCGTACAGCCTTTGTGCCCCACTTCATCCCAGGACAGCTGATTACTGGAAGGCTCCTGGAAGCAAAAGCCTTTCCTCACGCTCAGCAACCGCTTTGCTCCAAGTGGAAGCTGCTCTCTCACTGATGAGCTGATAGATGGCTTGGATCAATTGCACCACCATCTCTCATTACACTACCTTTGCACCGTTTTCCTTCACAGGGCCCCACGGCACTGTGCGACCCACGTGAGTGTCACTCTGACTTCCACACAGTTCAAGCTATTTTACATTACACTGCAGTAAAAATGGCATTTGTAAAGCACAATTCCTTCGGGGAAAAGATTTCAAAGCCAGCTAGATACTCTGCACAGAACACTTAGAAAAACAGTTAAAGCAATCACAGAAAGGGGAAAACACAATTTTTATCCGGGTCTGTTGAGCTGGATTATGGTATCAGGTGGTTTTGTTGGCATAGGTAGTACATGTCCAAAGCAGAACTGTGGCACCAACATGTGAATGCTGCAGGAATGATGGCACCACTGCTCCAGTCCCCAAAGGCATCACATTAGACAGACACCTTAATTCTTCTGATTTTTCTTGCTCACATGATACTGAAATTGTATGTGCACCTCTGGCTCCTCAGCCTGATCTCCCCCTGCCCTCATGGGTGTTTTCTTTCAGGGAAAATCTAATTCAGTCCCTGAGTTTCTGCACCAGCTTCCAGAGTCCACTGCTGTGGCTGCAGCACCTCCAAACCTTGCCATTCCAAATGCTAAAGGCAGATGTAACAGGCTGATCATGAGCACCTTATCTAGCCCTAGGGAGCTCCCTGGGAAACTTGAATTTGCTCCCCATGCTAGGGGGAGATCTGGGTGACAAACTTCCCTCTGTTCTGGCTGACACAGCACGCATCAGGACAAGCCTTGCCCCTGTGAACATGCAAATATTCAGAATGCTACCAAAACAAAAAAAAGTCAAATACCGCTTTGAAGGCATTTAATATGCAAAGAAATTAATGAATGAATAGGTAATTTGGAGGCTATTTTACCTGGTTGTTCACACATGTGCCTGCATGCTTTGCTCTCTGCCCGGAGGAATCAATACCTCACCCACCATCACAGGGAAAACCACAACTTCCGGTTCCCTACAATTTAAGCCCATGGAGAACTCTGGCATTGCTTCATGCAGTGTGCACCATCTTCTCTTATCCAGGCAAAATTAATTTTGTACCCAGGAAATATTTTGTAGCCAGGAAAGATACCCGTATCATGTGTCATCAGCAGTGCCTTCACTGATGGTGACATTCTCCTTCTCCAGTGAAAACCATGGAGAATCCAACTAAATTGTGTCATGCCAGTGCTCTAGGTCACTGACCACAACTGAATTCCCTGCTCACCTGCTCTGGCAGCCAAGCACCAGTGATTACCATTTTGGATCTCAGCACACAAGGGAAAGCTTCCACTGCAGCACAGAGAAGACTGCGCTGGATTTCAACTTCATTGCCAGCTCTAAAAGCTCTTCCTCAGAAGTCAGGCTTGCATCCAACAGAACGGATGTGGAGATGAAGGAATAACAATTTCTTTGCCAATTAAAGCACCTCCATTTTCAGGCAAACTCTTGGCTTAGTTTTCTGTCCTGGGCTCGCAGTCTTCTGGAGGGGATGAGTAACCTCCTCAATCCAAAAGCACCATCTCTGCGGCAGTGTGGATGCCTTTCAGCAAGGCTATGAAGTGTCTTTGGGAAAATCAAAAGAGATGTGTAGAGGAAGACTTCTGGAAGGCCGACTGAGGCATCCATTTCAATGCAAAAACAGGCAGTGAAAAAGTAAAAGTAATCCCATTGATAGGCAGCACCCAAAAGCCCCAGTGCATCTGGAAAAACAAGCATCTGCTTGATGCAATTCACAATCTGTTACGAGTGAGCACTCATCTGCCTCCAGCTTAAGCATCAGCAGCCAAGAAATGGGCAGCAATAGTCAAGAGGCAAGGCCAAAATCTCACAGCTTGTGTAGGCAAGACTGAACCATCTCCAGGCGCTGCAGAAGACACGCAGTCCAAGTACTTCAGGCTGCAGAAACAACTGAGATCCAGACATCAACACCAGAGTCACTTGTAGGCTCTGCAGGTATTCTAGTCCCCAGAAGCCCAGCAGGCAAATAGACAAATACAGCAACCCACACTGGTGATGGGAACTACGCTGCAAACACACACCAGGACAGGCTACCCACGAACAGAACAGGAGATGCAGACACAACAAAGAAAAGCCTGTTGTTCTGACAGGTAGCACTCTACAAACCCCAGTCAGTCCTCCAGGATCTCCTAACTGTACATGGAAGGCTGTGTATCCACCAAACAGATACTCTGTAACTCAACTCCTGCAGCAAAGAAGGCACTCACTTTGTAAGCTGTAGTTTATTTCTGCTCTTTTATATGATGAGCCTACAAAAGAAAACATTTGAGTACTTATCTCTATTATTAACACAGTAGACTTATAGACTGAAGCTTGACTTGGAAACACTGGTGGAACTGAGAGCCGAGTAGCAGAGCATTTTGTTATAGGACTTCCCAGACATTCAGTATTTACAGAGAATGCATTTGCACTTGATACTCAATGCCCACCCATCAGCAGCAGTGACAGTGTTAGCATGACTGGACAGCAGAGCCAGCCCTGAGCTGCACTCCAGCAAACCCATTCACCGTCAGAGTACAACATAGATTGGTTTGAATATTCACACAGTTGTTTTTCAAAACGTTTTATTGCATTATATTTGGTACCTTATGTTTGACAAAGGAAATTACATCTGTAACTGCAGGAATAAGAAGCTGGTCTGTTATTGAAAAAAAAATCTTGGGCCCCTTAAAAGTTACAAAGTCTTGGGCTTGCCTGAAACAACTGAGCAAGAAATATATTCTTAGAAATGTAGGGCTTCAAGTATTACAAACCTGTGACACTGTGGAAAAGTTCCAGAGGTATCTAAACTGCAGCACTTTTTTTTTTTTTTCTGCATAACATGAACAAGGCCTGCTGAGGTTTTAATCTATTAGTCTCTTGATCAGTCAAAATGGTAGTCAGGAGTTTTCCTCTTTGCAACTTCAAGCCATAGTATGTTCTCATTTTGTTTTCACTCTACGTGAAAAATGCATGCGATCTTTCTAATTGGTGCCACATCACAGTGCATAATTTTATTTGGTTCTTGCATTACAGTTTTAAAAAGTTTGGCCAACCTGCGCCGATAGGTTCATCTCCAGAACAGCAGTGCTGATTCTCCCCTCCCCACCCCAAGGTCAATTCCAAGAGAGACCACTTGAACTGGTTCCTTCAGGTAAAAACTGTGGTGCAAGAACACCGAACTGATGGTGTACAGTGAATTTCAGAGACACAACAAGCTTGTTGAACACACTATGTTTCTTAATTCCGGTTGACAGCCGTATGTCCAAGCACCCCAACGCAACAAGCACGTCGCAGGTTTCTCTCTATAGTCTGATTCACATTGCATACTTCCTATGGACACAATCATCCCCCGTATCAAAATCAGTCAGATGCTAAAGCCCCATCAACTCTTTGTGCTCAGTGAAAGAATCCAGTGCTAAAACAGCAGTTTTGCTGTCTGAGATAACAGTAATCTCACAAGACAAATTTAAATTTAATATTTCTGCCACACACCTGCTCTGAGGGCTCTACACCTCCAGGTCTCATATAAATTAGTTTAAAAACATGGGTGGGTAGGTAAGGAAAAGGGTTGTTTATTTTTTCCTTTTTTTCAATTTTAGCAGCTTTTAATTTTTAAGAAACCAAACAACCTATAACCACTAATATGTTAGATATTTTATATATATACTTTGTCAGCAGGATAAAAAAAAAGTAAAACTATTTGAAGGCAACGGGGTTTTTTTTTCCTTCTGTTCTTTGTGTAAGTTAGAACAATTCAGCAGGTGCGTGACAAAAATATTATACACCAGATATGGTCCAACGTCATATTTTTGCAATCAAGTTGTTCATATTTCATTGGCCAGTTCTTCAGGTTCTGCAGAACTATCTCCATTAACTGTGATCTTCATATCCTCTTCATATCCAGGGGGCATGAAAGCCAAAGCATAAGGGAAAAGCTTATGACAATTTGCTCTGTAAGTTTCAGATGCTTCTTTACAGTCTCCAAGGCTACCGTCACATAAAGCTTCTAATACCTCCATACAAGTCTAATGAAAGAGAAAAATAAACAAGGGTTAGGGTTTCTTCAACATTCAGCTGAACACGCACAACACAGGTTTCACACAGCAGTTCTGCTGTCTGAGGTAAGAATAATTTCCCAAGACACATTGAAAACAGTATTCCTGACACAGACCTGCTCCAAAGGCCACACACCTTTCAAGATCCAATGACATTCTAACTAAGCACAGCATGAAATACCAATATAGTCTGATTTGAAAGAAGGCACTTGAAAAAAGGATCTCAAACACAGCTAGAAATATTGACTGCAAAATGAAATACTGATTTGCCACTTGTTTCTTTTTCCTAAGAAAAACCCATTCTGGCTAACTGACAACCAAGACCCCCCCCATTCTTGGGACACACCGACCATTTCAGCAACACATAACATACCTTTCAATCACACCAAATGACCGATATTACCACATTTTTCAGATTTTTGCTCATGATTTAGAAGAGGAAAAGGGGATTTCCTCTGTAATTTTTTTCAGCCTGCATTCCAAGCATGAGAAACCAACCTAGTGAGCTCCACTAAAGCCTGGCAGCATTTCACACCTGCCCATGGCTGTGTGCAGGCATTAGCAGAGCCAGGCAGTCTTCTCCTGCTCCTCTGACATTTAGTACAGTTTTGGTTTCTCCTGCGGACTGGGATTAACTGCTCTGTCCTCCTGCTGAGGGGTTATGGGGCTCTCCTCAAGGACCCCTTTTCCTCACATTTGCTCTTTGTAGCACTGCCATCCTCCAAAGGTCAAACATATCTGGTTTTACAGCTGCAGTGTGCTCTGGGACACCTGCTCTTTATGCAATGAAATGTAATAAATTTCATCTCTTTGCACACAAAAATGCCCTTCAACAACACCTAGACTCCTTTGGATCCTCCTCCATTTTTAGGGCACTTTTAATTTCTCATCTACAAGTTCAGTAGAAGTCCAACTCTTCCTTCATGCTGGCATCAAACATGGCTTTAAGTCAACATTTTCAGTGTACAGGAGTGCATTTATGCACTGCTGAGTTGGTAAAAGCTTCTTCTAGTCTCAGCAACTCTGCACCTCCAGAACAACCAAGCATTTTTGGTTACACTTCATCTTTCCCAGAATTCCACTCACAGGCAAAAACCAGCAAATAAAAGGCAAATTAATTTTTGTTTTCTAAATCTACTTATAATCTAGATTCAACTCCTTGAGACCACTCAAACAGAAAGAAAACCCAAATTACCCAAAAACCAACACCCAAACAAGAAAGCTTATGAAAAATGCTAAATATGTACTTAGGATATAAAAGACAGGAGTTTGTGTCCCAGACCACAACAGCTGGAATAGATAAAGGTTCTGAATCTTTACCATCCTAAAACAAGTCAAACCAAGGCAAATTGTCCTTTATTGTCTCTTTCTCCCCACCTCTGTCTGGTGCAAAAATTCTGCTATGAACTTTAAATTCTTCACAATTAAAGTTCTATTGAGGCCACTACATTTCCTAAGAGATGTTTTTTGAAAAACTCAAAGACTCATTGGTGAGCTTTTCACTTAACTGCATGCTAAGGCAGAACTGGGCATACACAGCTTTTATTGAACCTGTGGTAATTCCCACAGCTTGCAGGAAGCTGACCCTGGAAAGCCTTCCCAGAGTCTGTGCCACTCTGTTTTTTAGTGAACAGCTGCCTGTGTGGCAGCCAAAGCTCAGACAAACTACCACCTTTCCTTCTGCCCTGTGAATGCTCTCAAGTTTAATAAGTTTCCTCATTACCTGTAGCAATAATATGGCTTCCACTGCTGCTATTTTCCTGTTAGCACAAAACTAAATCATTTAAATGTGCCAAAAGGATATTAAATATTTCAGTTCAGATGAACCTGACATCCCTTTCTTTCACAACTCAACCTTTTTGTGTGTTACGATAAAGCACAGCAATGATTTCAGCTTCCTCTTACCTCCAAATTTCGCTTAAAGCTTCCACAGATAAAACAGAAGTTGTCTACAATTGATAAATACTTTACCTGAAGATTTCTGTTAATAAGGGATTCATCCAGGGTCATTGCCAGTTCCACTGCCCTTTTCTGACTGGAAGGATCTAAATAGTACATCATTTTGGCAGCTACAGGAGGAAAAGGAAGAGTCATCACCCAGTGGATGGCCAAAATCATCTTATACACAAACAGAAAGCAGGGATGACGTGAGGAAGAGGGGTGGACTGAACTCTCCAGCAGTAGTTCCACATGGAACCAACTTGGAGCATAAAGCCTGATACCTAAGCAGGTCAAAGGGAAGCTCCAAACAGAGCATTAAAACAAACATTCTGCACACATCAGAAACAAGAGGGCAGAGGTCCCCACATTGCCACTCCAGCAGCACAAAGAGAAAATTAAGGGAAACCTCAGACAACCTGGCAATCAGGTTGTCAGTGAAACACAACCAGAGAAGAAAGGCACTCCAGAGCAAAGGAGTGATTGCTACATCACTGGGGCTGGTACTGAGATACCAGTGCCAGAGAAGCACAGAACATGTACAACAAAGGCAGAACAAGGAAAAAGGCAAAATACCTGATAACCTATGTGGCAGTGAGTCATAGTTCCTTTTAAGGAAAGCTTCATTGAAGTTCTTTGGATTAGTTGCTCCAAAAAGCCGATTCATTTCTTGGTTTAACACTGTTCTAACAGCATCAGGCAGATCCTTACTTTCAGATACTGTTGGAAAAAAGAAGCTGAGGTGAGCACAGGTAATAACAGTAAAATATGATTTATGTATTTATTTTAGTATTTTTCATGTTTACATTATTAATATAATTGGAAAGTATCTCAAAGGAAGATGCATGAAATTTGATCAGGTAAATACTGGATGTGGTTAGAAGAAGCTTAACTGTGGCACTTAGGTGATGCTTAGAAAAAGTCAGAGCTTTTTTACATTAATATACTCTCCCCCTTACTAATTAAAACCTATTAGGCTCAGAGGTTAATATCATATAGGTCTGTTTTTAAGTGAGTCTACTCTGTAGCCCCCATCAGAAAGGGTGACCTCTGGGGCAGGGGAAGGGAGAGAATTCTCCCAACTTTTACCAGCAAGGACAGAATTCTAAGTCCTCTCCGTGCATGCTGACACAGGCTGTCAGCAGAAAAGCCCCACTCCTCACTCTGCAATTCCCATTTCTTCACTGCCTCTCTCTTTCAGGCCTCACATACTGCTCACAGTCTTATAACTCTTCACAATACTGGAATGATTCCTAAATCCAGATGCAACCATAATAACCATACTTAATTTCAGCATGAATCAGTTTTCTGATACATGCTTTAAATATTTTGAATTGATTGTGCTAAAGATCAATGACTGCAAGTCTAGGGGCATCACCTGGCAGTGTGCAGAGAAAGAGTCCTACCCAACAGATACATACCACTGCTGAAGAGATGAATCATACACTCGTGGAGCCAAGGATGACTGGAATCAATAGCAAAGGCTCTCTTCACAGACTGCAGCATCAGAAGGAACTTCTCTGGAAAGAAAAACCAAGTGTGGACAAGTGTTCAAAAACCTGTGGCAGGAAATCACTGCACTGTGTTACAGGAGTATTTAGTGTTTGAAATTAGAATGATCAGAAGAATTTACAGCTGAGTTTGCGGCAAAAGCCATTTTTAATAACATGCATCTATTTGACCAGTGAATTAAGTGGATAATCACTACATGTTCCAGCTTTGGTTTGCACATACTGCTCATTGCTGGAGTGTTGGCCCAGTGAGAAGTTCCGTGCCGTGACAGGGATGGGCTCCTCACACTTGATCAGTAATTGCTGCTTAAGTTCCAATATACACCTTTACAATTCACAAACTGCTTGCTTTCATTAAGTGTTCTCACTTACCTTTTCGAAAATATATCTCAAAGGCAAAAAGATGAGTCTCTATTTTGTTCTTCACTAAATTCTTCAAGGGTGTTAAAAATTTAATGGCTTCTTCCAAAGGTGCTTCAACCTACAGATGCAAGGGAGTGACACACAACCAGGTCAAAGTTGAAACCTAGTGACTACAACAACAAAAACCAGCAATTGCTGAGTCACATCAGAGAGTTACTCTCCTGAGGCAGTGCAGAAGATGCTTAGAACCTCTTCTGTTACAAACTCTGCAACTTTCACTCAATGTCTAAACACAGACTAAGAAGTCCAAAGTATTTGCTTTCTGATGGCTACAAGTCACGTTCTGCTACAGAGATACAATTCTTTTCCTTCTGTCATACACCAGCATGAACACACCTGGAGCTGGACCTGCCCTGGAAAGGGCAGTGTGGCTGCCCACACCCAACTACGTACCTGGGCCCGAGGGAAATGACTGACAAACACCCAGGGCATTCTGCTCATGTGAGCTTCAGACAGGTTCCTAAAAGCTGCCAGATCACAGTGACAGTCCCAGCCAAACCACCAACAGCAAGCTGGAAGTAACTGGATATTGAAAAAGGTCTCCTGATCTTAGCTAGTGTAATGCAGCAAATGGACAGCTTTCACAGAAATTAATTCTGTGCAGCTTCTTTACAGACAAGTGTCTTGCACAGAGAGGTTTGGCATTACTCAAACAAGAACTGTCTGCTGTCCTTAATTTTTTTTTATCAACAGAAACTACTCTCTAAGAAGCAAATACAAATTCTGTTGTGTGCCAATACCAATTCAGCAATGTTGAAGTGATACACTTAGTTGCAAGTAACTTGAGTTGAAGATTGCAATAGACACCTTCTGGCTAAATCTAACTACAGCATCTTTAAAACACATCACTTGTGTGTGCTGCTGATTTTACATACAATAAACTATTTGGAACCTATAAAACCCCATTTCAAAGCCATGCCTTCAGTACTGAAGATACATATGCAAATAAGTCTAGGGGCAGCTGTTTCAGGACAACTATTTCCAAGTGCCTAACTGTGAAAAATGGTCTTGTGGCACCAACTGCATTTGGAAACCTCTATATATATCATGATTGTGGTATTGAATTTGGCATTATATTCTATTCACATCTGTATATTACAGACATAACTAGATTTGCCAAGGAAATGCATTATACAGCTGCAGCTGTTCTTACAATCTTGGGGACTGGCTAGATTTTTCACGGGTACCCCATGACATGCCTCTACTACAGAACTCCGTTTCAATAAACGCTGCTGCATTTCCATCTTGATTAGCATTGCAGTTAGTTCTGCTTCTTGCAGCCAGTGAACTACACAAAGGAAATACCAGCAATATTCTTAATAACTAGTCAAGTTCAAGTCACTTGTTTCTTGGCTACAGAGTCAAGTTCACTGACTCAACTTGCAAATATCCCTTTAAGAGCAAACACAACTCACTTCAGTGTGAAAAGTATAATATAGATCCAGAATACTGGATCTATTAAGACTTGGAATCTATACTACTATTGCTCTAAATTATTTTTCCAGTCTCTATAATTTCCTTATCTTTCCCTTACATTTTTGAGTGTTTTCCTGCTCCTTACAGGTATAACTTCTGCTAAAGGAAGAGTCTTCTGAGTCACCTCCCTTTTATATCTCTCTATAGCTCTTAACCCAGATCCCTAAATCCATCTCAGTCTAGTCTACTATTTACTACTGCAGCTTCTTTATTCCTTTTCCCCCATTCAAACCATGTGCAAACAAATCTCGTTAAAGCATTCAGCGCTTCAGTGTCTCCTCTTGGACAGACAGACTATGTGAACAGAACAAAGAAAAAAAACAAACAAGAACATCAGAGGGCATGAAATAATGAGTAATAATGACCTTCCATACAGGACAGAAAGACTTGCACACCACCAGCTAGAAATAGGGTACAATCAACAAGGTAGTGCAGCAGACATATGGAGATAATTCCACACGTAGCAAATGTTTATGACTTCAATTACTGCCTTTGAGAACTAGGCACAAAAACTGTGATTTCCACACTACTGACACTGTATCTAACCAACTAGCCCTAGAAAGCAATTATTTTTAAAACGCTGCCTGTGAAGAGAGGCCACCCAAAAAAATGTACAAGTTATTTGAATGGCTTTGAAGTTTTATGTGTGCTTACTGCAACTTTCTAGAAATTTCTAAGCCTTGATTATTACATTGGTAAGCACCTTTGCCAGTTTCTCAGGGATCAGTTCCTCTTTCGGTCCTCCAATTTCTTCATCATCATCATCTTTCTTCTTTTTCTGATTCCTCTGTTGCTTCTCCTTCTCAGCATTTTTCTTCTCCTCCTCCAGTTGTGCTTTCTTCTGGGCCCTTCTCTGCTTATTTCGTAGCTTCTTTAGCTCCTTGTCAGACATATTTGCTGTACACACACAAAGGACACGCACAACACTGATGTCTCATAATTAACAGCATCACGCAGATGTCAGACAGCATCACCTTTTTTAAACTGTATCTACTGACAAGCAGTGCTCTCATTACCTTTGTAAAAGCTTATTTACTAGGGATAGATTGTTTTATAGTCTGTGCTGATGCTTCATAATCCACAAATTCCTTAGTGGAATCAAGGGACAGAAATTAAAATAACAGTATAATGAGATGAAAAGTACTACAACTTGACAAATTCCTCTCAAAGGATTCTCTCATGAAGGGTCCTCTATTTGTACCATTTGAGATGCCCCAAGCCATAACTGCTTAAGCTGCTCTCAAATCAGAAATGTGAGGGGAAAAAATAGATGATTTAAACAGGATTTTTACATCAGAAGCAAGAGATGGTAAAATTTAAGTTCCTACCAAGTGAAATTTCTGCACACTGATAAAATGCTTAGAAAAGTTAGTACCAAGCACATCTGCTTCCATCTCCTATTCCATGGACCAACCAACACAAGAATTCATGTTTTTGCAGTCATTCTGTACCACAAATATTTTTACTCAAGAATTACAACTCTCACTACCAACCCGTCATTGTTTTGTAATAACCACCATAAAAGCATGCATTAGTTTAATTTCCAGCAGAACATGTACTTGACCATGCAGTCCAAGCTGCCATTTGCCTACTTTGAGTTGTGCAGAACTCTGTTTTTTGCTACCACAGACCTACCTGAAGTCCCCATTAATTAGTGAACCTGCAGTGTGACGAATGAATGCTGAGGGTTGCGTACCTGTGTCAGCCTCATGCTCCTTATTTTCATCGGTCAGGGGATTATCATGCAGTTTCAGGTAGATCTCTATGGCAATGCGTGCTGCCTTGAAGTAGAAGGGATGCTGTCGAAGCACATCCTCCAGTTTTAACAAATCCACGTAAGACCTAAGGGTGATCTTCCTCATACAGTACGTGTGGAAGTCAAACTGGTCATCCGTGATCTCTACAAAATGCTGTCACAGCGTAACAGAACATCAGTTAGCAAGTATTAACCAGGAGATACCAACCTGGACTCTCAAAATAATAATTCAATAACAGCCTGCTGTTTGACAAACACAACCTAACTATTGCAAACATTAACAAAACCCTCCAGCAATAAAGCCACGGTGAAAACAACAGAAGGCATCCTAGCCCAGAACGAAAATACATCAATTTCAGAATCTTACAACTAACTACCCCAGAGAATTTCCAGTTTAACAGATAAATGTCCTGAAGTCGTTGCACTTCAACATCATTTGAGGAGTTTTTCTTCTATGAACTGCTCTATTTTTTTTATTAAAAAAAATTAATTCTGATTTCTACTAATACTATGGCAATATTGAATCTCACTCTTAAATCAGATGTGAGAAAGCGCTTGCTTTTGTTCAAGCTCTGCTTTCCACACCATCTAATGTCCCTTTGTCTTTGTTTAAGAAGCACTAAAAAAGTCATTCCGCCCTTGAACTTGTCCAAGTACTTAGGATCTGATGTAACTTTAGCCTAAACTCAGCTTTGTTAGCCAAAGCTCAGGATAGAAGAGTAAGCCCAACAAGCGAGTTGTGGTCTCTTCCTTTGGAAGTTAGCCCAGCTGGTGATGTACTGGCACACGTTTGAGATGTGACACTCGGATGTGAACCCTGTGACAGATGCACATAATGGAAGAAAAGCACTACTTCGAGTTCTAATTCCCCACGTGTCCTTTCCACTGCTGCTCCACACCTGCACAGAAGGTTCTGCAGCATCATCTTGAATAGTTTTTAGGATTCCTGAGCAGCAATATTGTAGGACCTTTCACTACTTATGCATAGGCAGAGAATCTGTCACTGACTACACTGTGAACGTTGCATTTCATGGGCTGCTTAATCATTTAGTACTGAGACAGAGCAGGTGCTGTCCTTGCAGCTTTCAGTCTGTTCCTGTGATCATGCATTGATGAAATAATGAACACTCTACAGAGATGCCTTAGTAATCTCCACGATCAACTCCTTTTCTTGCAAAAGCTGATTATTTGCTCCCACTCTGTTTCTCCAGCCATGAATCAGCTATTACATCCATGAGATCAGCTTCCCCACTTTTCCTGAGACAGTTTAGATCCTTTAGGTGCCAAGTATGAGATAAAAAGTGCTTCTGAAAACCAGAACACATTTCATCAACCAGACCTGCCCCCTTTGCATAACTGGCCCCTCTAAAAGATTTAGAAGGCACTGTGTTTTCTTACAAAAGCTTTTTGGTGGTTTCTGAATTTAACACATTTGCTTATCTTATTGTTGAACTTTGCTACAACTTCAATTCATCCAATAAATAAATTAAACACAGTGACTTAAATGCTTAGAAATACTCATTGTGGTGGTGGCTCAAGTTATCACTTCATTTGCTGACCTCTTCTGGTACCTAAGACAATTTGTAAGACCAATAGTTTCTTATACAATAAAATCTTTCACTAATTGATTTAAAGGATTTGTGCAAACAAAACACAATCCTGGTAAATCACAAACCGGTGTGGACTGGAAGGGACCTTCAAGGTCACCTGGTTCCAATCCTCTGCCATAGGCAGGGACACCTTTCACTAGACCAGGTTACTTGGGAAATTTTACATCACTTTGTTTAAATCAGAATATTCCAGAGCTGAGGCCTCCCTGCAGAAGAGCAGCAGTGCTGAAATCCCCTAAAGCCTCTCTATTTGCAAAGAGGCACAGCTTCCTACCAAGTTCTGCTCTTTCAGCACTTCTTTTACACCCTCAGCTGTCTGGTCTTTCCTCTAGACTTTAATGTGCTTTAAAAAATGCCCTAATTCATACCTGCTTCTTTTTAAAGTTGTGCATCCAAATTTTGTTGTTTACCTCACTATGGATATCTACATTTAATGTGCAAGTGTTCCCCCTTTGAAATAAAATGTTAACTTCAAGAAGAAGCCATTGCTACTTGGCAATAGCTTCTTTTAAACTGTAGCTTTTTTTAAAAGGAGAAGATAGTTAATATTTTTGGTAATATTTTAAACATTTATTGTGTACCTCTAAGACAGTGCCTCAATAGTAACTGAGATCTGTCCTTTACTTAAGGATGGGCTGTCAGCTCATCCACTTACTTTTGGACTTCAAGTGCACATACTCTTCATTTGTATCTAAATAGCCATTTCTTATGTACACTGCCAGAACTGAGATTATTTTTGACAGTTCTCTCCTCTCATCTGGATCTTTAAGTAACTTTGTAAAATCTTTTCATAAAACACAGTTTACAATGGCACTTTTAGGAGGAAATGCAACTATATCAGCTTGCCAGTAACCACCATGAAATGCACCCTTACTGCTCAGAAAAGTGACACACCAGCACAGTAAACTCAAGCCAATGATTTCCAATGTAAGCCATTGAGCTGAATACGTACTCTCTCAATCTCATGGCATTTCTTAAGTGCTTCTCCAAATTTGTTCATTGCCTTGTAGGCTTGTGCACATTCTGTCTGAAACCACATGCACTGCATTTCATTGAGGTTCTCTACTGCCGAGGTTCCTTCCTAAAAACAAAAACAGCATTATACAAAAAATAAATCTCATTGAAGTCATCAGCTGCTACTTCTTTTATCTTGTCCTAATTAAAAGCACAGTTCAAGAAAATGAATGTTAAACCTCAGAACTGGAGTCTTGAAAGTGGGACATGCCACAGTTAAAATTGACTAGCTTTGTTGATTAATATAAAGCACAAACATAAAAATCTTGGTTACACCCACTGGAAGAGTCAGAAAGACACAAGGAAGAGCCAGGCAGTGACCATTTCACTGTGACAGCTGCTGATCTTTAGGTTAGGAGACCTTCATTCAGTGTTTTTAATCCTGTGTGCATGTAAGGAACACATGGCAACATGGAAAAAACGACCAACGAAAGGTTCCAGCCCACAACAAGACACTGACACCTGCAGGGAATCCTGCAGGATTTTTTCCCCCCTCAACTAACACTGCCATGTGCATCTCTCAGAGAACTGCTGATTGAGCTAAGCATCCTCAGAGCAGCAGTAGATGATTATTTCCAACGCAGTCAGTACTAGAGAGTAAGGCAAGGCAAAAGGAACACACTTCAGTTTGACACCTTCTGGTTCAAAAAATGGGATTACAGTTGTCTTCCAAATCTGATAGCTACTTGCACAGATCCACAGAACTTGGCAATGAAAGAGAAAGGCAGTGCTCAAAACAGCCTGACTTCGGCAACTGAAAATGAGGAAAAGCATCAGTTCTATTTTCATTATGCTTAACCTAGGACTCCTCTAATTATTGGGGTTTTTAATTAAGAAGCCTGTATTTGAGCACTAGACATAACATCAAATAGAAATAATTAAGAATGTAAAGAGCAACTTGATCAAATTTTTTCAGTATTTTTCAAGTTCAGTTTTGGGTAACTGGCATGCTTCCTTTTAACATCATCTTAGAGCTGCTTAAGGCATTGAGGGAGGTCAAATTAACCTAAATTCATAGTGGGTCTGCATCACAACTCCCACACTGAGCTACTGAGCACACATAAAACAGAACTCTCTCTCCCCTCACGCCTGCCTGCACACAGCCTTCATTTCACAAGGTCCTTCAGGCTTCCTTCATAAACACCATTCCCCCTTCTCTCCATTCAACCTACCTGACATTCCAGGTTTCCCCTGCTCTTTAAGAGAGGAGAAAATGGGACAAACAAACAGAAAAGGCTTTACTTCTGCAGGTAGATCCCAAAGGCTTGCTGCCTGTCTCCCACAGACAACACACAAATGACACTGCCAGCATTCCCAAACTGTAATTGGACAAATAGTCTGGAGAGACTTGACTGAGCTGTTTTGGCTTGCAGTTATGAAAGGATAGTACCAAAGTAGTACATCTCAAAAAGTAACTATGTGTGACCATCAAACCTATCAAAATGGGGCTACAGCAGGGACACAAAGTGACACATGCAATCATGCAATTCCCATAACACAACATTTCAACTCCAGGTAACTGGCCATGGGTAAGAAAATGGAAAAATAAAAGAAAAGAGGCTGTAACATGCAGCTTTCCTTCATCACTGATAAACACAGACTTGGGGATGAAATGTTGTTCACACCTCACAAAGGCTCTCAGCTGTTAGCCACACAAAAATCATGTTCCAAGAGACATCTGAAATCTCTAACTTACTACCATTAGAAAAAAAGAGTCATGGACAACTTGACCAGGTCTTTCAAGGATCCTACAGAACCAACATTAAACCCAAAGATGATGGTGCAAAAATTACTTTCTCAGATGTTCTCTCTAAAACAGGCATGCTGTATTTTCCCTACCTAGCCAAAATAACCAAAACCAAGCTCTGTGGAGTTTTCACTTATTCCCATGGCATTGTGCTTATCCAAGAATAATTCAAACCCTGCTATGGACTACCATAACTGAAGCAAGCAACCATAGCTGCTCTGAAAACAGAATTTAAATATGATAGTGAAGCTGACTGCAAAGTTTAAAAAAAGACTTGTAGTAAAGTGCAACAAACCCGTGTAAACTTAGAACACATTTCTTCGGCTTCTTTAATGGAGTTTGCTTTCAACATATATTTTGCACATTTGGAGTTGATAAATCTGTCTGCTGTGTCCAAAGCCTGAGCTTCATCCATCCACCTTGCAGCTTCTTTAATATTTCCAGCATGCTATAAAAACAGAATTTTAAGTTGGATCAAGTAATTGTAAAACACGAACGTTTTATCTACTCACTGCTTGATATAAATAGGTTTTCCTTTAGACTTTTAAAAAATAAATAGCTTACTTCAAAAACAAGAGACCTTGAAGAAAAAAAAAAACCAAAGCAGTTAAATACCTTTCCTCATTATGGAATTACTGGTCTTTTAGCACTGAATGTTTGTCCTGAAAATGCTTAAAGAACCAGTCTGGATAATCCCACTCTGATACAGTATCATAGTGCAGCCTGAGAAATTGTTTTAAGCAGCTACAAAAACAAGGGGTAAGAACAAATGAAAGACTCAATTTAATTTATCAGTGTGATTTTTAAACTAAGAATTCACATTTCTTCTTTACTGAGTTAGAAACCTACAGAGTGGCTTTTTCATATGCAGCAGAAAACCCCATCTCAAATAGCTTAACAATACCCTTACCTAGAAACTAGCATTGCTAACAAACAAATAACCTTTGGTCACTAAGAATAAAGCCAAACTTACCTTATAGATTTTTGCCTTCACAAGGAAGAGTTCTATCAAAGTGGGAGTACTTTCTATAGCAGCATTTATATATTCTAGAGCCAGGGATGGCAGTCCAATTTTATCATAGTGCTGAGCCAAGTAATACTGGACCCAGAGTAAAGTGGTTGGAGGTTCTTCTTTACCATCATCTGCCAGGAGCAAAATGGAGAGGGGTTGTTGGTTCAGCTTATTACTAAAGCAACATACCAGGAGCAAAATGCTCTAAGCACAGCCACTGAAATTAATTCTGTCTCTCTATCACACCTAGCAGAGCTTTCCAACTACTGGCCCTGGGTACGTACACGAGCTTTAAGTCCATCCAAGACCCAGGCATGTCCTTCTCCTTCTGTGGTTTTAAGGAAAAGGGAGCTGCTGGGTCAAAAGCAGATGCACTCTGTTCCAACCATTTGCTTAGGGCAGTCAGATATGCAAAACCTCCAAGAACACAAAACCCAGTCCCCAACAAAAGCTCCAAATCTACACTTTTCCTTGAAGATTGCACTATCAGTATATTGCCTTTTGTTTGGCATTTCTGTAGTTATAGATTTGACACAGCCGTCAAACTTCAGTTTTCTGAACAGTGATAAACTCCAATCTTGAAAACTGCATACTTGAACTCAAAACTGCAAAGACATGACTAAATTCATGGATCCAGGAAAAAAATTTAGAGCAAGTGACTGTATTTTGAATACAGACTTTCTGTTTGACAGCTGTGGTTCAGTTCTGCATTAGGGCAAAAACACAAACCACCCATCACCTTGGTTTCTTCCCTCCCCATTTCCCCACCTCTGAATGGACACACAGTACTTCTAACCAGGCACTGCTTCCATGAAGCCCAAGAGTCTCAGCACTCACCATTTGGGTTAAATAACCTGCAGCTTCTTAGAGAGGTCTCATAACCTATCACCAGCTCTTCTATGATGGCCACCTACACAGACAAGACGAGACACAGAGAAACAATCTGTAGGCCAGATAGGATTTTATTTCAACTTGAGCTACTTGGTGTGACCCAAACTAGTTATTCTGCTAAGAAAACTGTGCAATATCCTGAATTACATTACATTGGAGAATGTACTCAATCTCACTTTATTTTTAACAAATTAAAACCAGGCCTCCCTTGGTGAACACTTACACAGTTTAAAATGACTAAATCTTAAGTTTTTTACATTTACCAACTTGGCACATGCATGCCCACATTTGTATTTTTTTCTCTCCACTGTATCAGGTTGCCTAAAGCAGTGCTCATGGGGAGAACACTGAAGAACAATGGTTTCCCTCATCTCTTCAGTACACTACAGTTACGAGGCAGGACACATAAAAACTGGTTAGAACACTCACCTTCTCTTTGTCTTTATATAATGACCTCAAAGTATTGAAGACTGGTGGGCAACCTTTGCTGAAATTCATCCTTAAGAACTTGTCCAGACATTCCTTAAACTTCTCACCTTGAGAGGAAAAAGACCTGTTGATTTTGTTTTACCAGACATTACTCATCAATTGCAATTGTTTCTACCTTGCAATCAGAATCTAAGAAGCACAAGTGTTGATCACTACCTGCTCAGCAGAACATGCACTTACCAGACAGAAAGTTTAATGGTAATCTCCTTGGAACTAGTCCCCTTGGGTATTTAGTCCAGGCCTCCTCATAGATCTTTAGTCTCTCCATCATATTAGCTGGAAGAGAATTTTACAGTTTACTTTCCCCTTCCACTCTGGCAAGAAGGAATAGGGGAAAGTGATTTATACCTGACTAAAAAAAGAATCAGAATATATAACAACTATAATATAATATATATAGTGGCTTCCTAAAGAACAGAATTTCCTCCTTATTCTTATTAAAAGTAATGAATGGAATGACTCCAAGGTACACATATCTGCTAATTCCTCTTCCAGCACTAGAATACTAACTGCTTATCTCTCCTCTTAAAAACAGCTCCTGCCTTATTGCTGTCTAAAACCTTCAAAGAAGGCCATTCAGGTGTATTAGCTACAACACAAGATTAAGATAACAGAAGCAGTAAAGGAAAAATTCAAAATTAAAACTGTCATCTAAGAAATAACTCTATTCTTTCAACCACACACAAAGAGAATTGCAATTTTATGATTCTATGATTTTAGATAAGACAGGGTAACAACAATGCAAGAAATATTTCCTGTCTTTCTTAAGAAACCCCAACATTATGACAGTATGTACACACTCTGACTAAAAAGCAAAATTTAAATGGGGACTTGTAAAATAATAGTTTTAGTATTTAAAGCAATACAAGATTTTCATACACGTAGTAATTTTAAATATATAGAAAAAGCTTATTCACTACAAGATATCAAATCATTACCTGGCTTAAGTGCCTTTTCCAAGCCTTTGTAATAAGCCCAGTTTTCCGGATTTCTTTCTTGCAGTCCCTTGTAGACTTCAACTGCTTCTTCAAGTCTGCCAAGCTGCAGCAGCAGTTCTCCTGTGTGAAACACAGGATGGCTTAAACTCAGGTAACAAGGTCCTAAAGCAGGGTAACACTTATCCCTCTACACTAAAAGGCTGGATAATCCTTAGCTCCATCCAGATTCTCATTTCATAGAAAACATAAGCACTACATAGAGCATTACAAACTAGTTGACAGATATGCTTTACTTGGACAATAGCTGCAGTTAAAGTAAGATTATTTTACAACTCGGCCCATTATTCCCAAAACTTACTTGAAAATTTAATGCAAAATGCATATGATTTGGGCTTTGTTCCTCACTTCCTGAAGTGACTGGTTACTTTAAGTGCAGTTTTTACTGCAGAAGGCAATTAAAAGCAGCACATGGTACTTGATGTATAGAGCATCTTGAAAACCAAACAAACTGCAGAGCAGCAAGCAAGAGAATGGTTCTTCAATCTGGTATTTCATGAAACTAACTTCAGTGTTTTTAATCAAGCCATTGATTAGATGGATGAATTTTCACGATTATACCAACAAGTTTCCTTTTCATGATACTTCAATACAAATGAAAATTGATAAAGATCAGCTCTAACAATTGTATAAGCATCTTTGTTAATGCTGGAACTGCAACAGGAGTAGATTTCCTATTTCACAATGGCAAACTGCTTAACAAAGTTTTGCTATTGGCAAATGTTAGGCAAGAAGAGATTACACACCAGAGGTGAACAATATATGTCTAGACTAAAGCAAGATTTTTTTAGCCAGTTTAAAAGAGGAAAACGCAAATTTACCTTTCTTCTTCCCTATGTCACACAATTAACATGCAGTTTTGTCAAGAGATGCTGCTTTCCACAGTTAAGAGTAACTTGAGGACTACACACTGAATCTAGTGCCCAGGAAAAAGTTCCCTCACTGAGAATGACAGAATTGGGAAAACAAACCTTAAATTCTTTCTCTGAGGTGAAAGTTAATTTTTTTCCTATCTAAGAGCAGCAAATGCCAGCACAAGTTTCAGTGTTTTTCAGTTGTACTTCATCCACAGAGGCTTTTGCATGTGTGTTTAAAATTTGCACACACTCATTTATTCCAACAGAGAATACACAGCAGCCAAGCCAGTCAAAACAACACAATGGGAGCTGTGCCCAAAAAATTAATGACTTGTACCCTGCTGAAAGCACACAGACTGCCAAGAGTATTCCCATCCTTTTGTCCAGTAACTTCCTAAGGAGGTTTTGTGTTTTGGTCTCAGGTTTATTTTTAATGAGGTCCCATTTGCAAAACTTACTTTCATCCCAAACTTTGGACCTTCAAACACTAGGTATGTCACATAATACATCAACACAGAACATAAAGTATGTCAAAAGATCCTTCAGATAGAAAAATAAAGTCACAAAAAAACCCCTCCTACCCCCAGAAGTCCCACTATTGTGTTTCCAAAATGATCTGTGATATTGCAGTCTCTATATCCATCTCCTTTCACATGCAAACCAAGTAAGATATTCAGCTACCACGGAGAGTCATCTGCCATCAATTTCCTTGAGGAAACAGCACACCTACCATGACTGCCACTACTCAATTCCTCGGCTCCTTTTGCAAGACACTGAGGTTACTATTAGCAGAAATAGGAACTGGCTACAACACCTACATGAACAAACTAGAGTAGAAGGACTTCTTCTCTTTAAGCAACCATCCAAACAGATTCCAGTGTGAGCCGAGAACAAGCAGTACCTTCAGTAGATTGGCAGTTTCACAGCAAGACTGTACAAGCATCAAGTAGGAGAGGAACAAAGCATGCTTTAACAAAGTGCACCTGTTAATAGAGCTGCTGGAATGAACTTGTATCACTGTGCAATTCCATCTGTGCAATATAAGCTACTGTATTGATCTGTTACAGCATTATACTCCAGGTTTATAACAGTGCAACAGAAGCTCCCCCAGCCTCACTGAGTGGTCAATTGCTACATGCTGCAAGGGAGACTGAGGACACTGAAAAGCCTTCTGCTGTCCCAAAGATGATTGTTCCTTGGCAGCATGTGCTGTCCTTGTCAGGGCCACTACCAAAGCTGCAACGGCACAGGGTACACTGCTCAGACAGACCTTCAGGACATCAGTTCAGCATCTCCTGTCTGAGACACCTGGTTGCTTACAAGTTTCAGAACAGCATGCCTGTACCTCACCCATGAGTTACCAACTTGGGACAAGAGCATGACAGGACTGAATAAGCTGTGAGACAAGCAGTCATTTATAACAGCAAAATTAAATAAATTCAGCTACAAACAAATCCGAGTTCCAAAAGATGGGAAAAGCGGACAGTACAGACATCCCATTGTACGCTACGTGTTTCAATGTATCTTGAGCAAGTGATTACCTTTAGTTTCTTCAACAGCCAGTTTATCACAGATCTGCTTTTCATAGGTACAGAGATGCTCCAAGGCTTCCTTAAAGAGCCCTGCTTCCCGGAGGACTTGGTTTTGATAGAGCAGCAGTTCACTGTACTCATAGTCCACTTTGTCAGGTGATGTCTGCATAGGAAAGCCAGCACAGCACACAGATCAGCCTTCTCATCCGAAAATTGGGGAACAAAATCATGCATGAAGTTTTCTCAGCATGAAAGGAATGTTTTATTTTTGGCTTCAGCAGCACTCCATAGAGCAAGTTCATGTTCTCCTCTTACCTGCTGTGTCTTCCTAAATTCCTCTAGAATTTTTGCTGCCATTTCATAGTCTTCCAGCAAATGGTAAGCGATGGCATAACCGATCCACGATGCTCGCTGTGCAGGTCGCAGCTGAAGCAACTGGTATCTTGTTTCCTGCAAAACAGTAGCTGCTGATTTTACTCTGATACTCTCTAGAATCCATTAGGCAAGACTCTGTCTTCAATATTCTAGTATTTAAGGAGTCACTGCGAAATAGTTCTGTATATGCATTTTATTAACCAGAGAAAGAATAAACTTTGAATTGCAATGGTGTTCACTGAATAAAAAAGTAAGCCTTCACAAACTAACACGTCCAACCAAATCCTGATGAGTCAGACTAACTTTGTTAATGCATGACACACATGCTTTTCCTGTCTAACCACCTATGAACAGA
Organism: Molothrus ater; assembly: GCF_012460135.2. Lineage (NCBI taxonomy): Eukaryota > Metazoa > Chordata > Aves > Passeriformes > Icteridae > Molothrus > Molothrus ater. The sequence continues at coordinate 101,515 of NW_023416513.1, read as the reverse complement.
ACATAATTAAGGATACTTGGCCTGAATTGCAGGAACATTGACTGGTGTTTCAAATTAACCTTGAAAGTACATATGTATTTAAATAATTGGAAGTGTTCTTAGGCAACACAGGTCACGCAAACACATTGCTACTCTTTGGCAAGAGGATAATTACAGCTAGAAAAGACAACAGATTTCCTTGGTATCATGCAATTTCAATGCTATAACTTGTTTTGTTATAGACTGCTGAAAGGCGTTTTCAAGTAACTTCAAGGAAAAAAGTTACTTCCTATTGAAAAATGCCTCAACTGTCAAAAGTAGGGAGTAACAAAGAACGAAAACTAGTTACAGCTGGTTTAATAGAATGATGAGCAATCAAGATATTGTCACATAGTGAAGGCTGGAATTTAAGCAAAGGAAAAAAAAATGAACCAAAACACAACCTAATTCCCAATTTTGAGAGCAAATTCACATTCTTCAGAGACCAGCATATGAATAGCCATGAACTACTGACTTCTAAGCATCCTAACATTTAATCCTTAATGCATTTGGCAACCATGTGTTACTTGTATGTTTAGAGATTACAAAATTTGCATTCACATTTATGCAGAAGCCAAGAAAACAGAAATTTGCAAACACATTTTGCAAATGTGCATTTTGGCACCTACACTAAGTTTCAGCTATCTTGTCTTGGCAAGAGCAGAACCAAATTCCTAAATGAAAAAAACTAATATGAAAAAATCATTGATTAAGAATTGTCCTGACTCGGGAGTAAGTTCTCTGAGGACCTTTGCTAACTGATGGTTCCACACAACTCTGAGCACAGGATTTTCTCCTGGCTGTAACTAACGTTACCCTAATTTGAAAAGGAAGTACTACATGAAGAGACCAACTAATGTGTTTTAAACAACACAACTTTAGAGGTGCAAGGGAAACCTAAAAAGATGAAAACCTGACAAAAAAATTGAGCTGTCGCTCACTAATGCCCAAGCTGGCAAGGAACCAGGTATGATCTTTCAAGCAGCACACACTGCTTTTTCAGTTATCACCTACTGCTAAGAGAAAACAGGGGTCACTGATAGAAAGGTGCAGGGATATATGGTACACAGTTACTAAAATATACAAACTCCTTTGCCTGAATACAAGTCAAATCCTGAACTCATTGTCTCTTACCTACAGGAATCCTTTCAAGAAAAGAACAAGACTGGAGATTGTCTACAGCTGGGTTATACAGCACCAAAAACCAAACCTCAGTAAGGTAAACAATTCTGCACTGAGCTGAAAATGCCTAATTTAATTTGCCATTACATCTTTGTATTTTATAGCAATTGCTCAGTAGCACATGTGCTTTTACTTCCATGAAGTGAAAGAGTGGCAGACAGTTTTAACCCTCTGGAGCTGACTATTTTTTCCTAAAGTGTCATTAATCAGTGTGCCCCCTGTGCTGCAGTTCCCCAGATGCTCATGAAATGCAGTATGCATACTCACCCTGTACCCTTCAAGATCCCTCATTTGAATCTGTAGCAGAGAAAGGTCTCTCAGGATTTGAAGATTGTCTTTGTCCCATTTCAGTGCATTTCTATAGCATTTGATAGCTTCATCATACTTCTTGTCTGACCTCTGAAGAAGGCCATAGACATGCCAACCTGGAAAACTCTATTAAGGCTTCCTCTGAATTTGAGCAGGGACAAATGAGCTCCAGCATGGCAGTGACAGAACAGCTGGCAACAAGCTCTCAGGCTGTTTTACAAATGGACAGGAACAGTACAACTCCTTTTGTCAGGACTTTGCCAGTTGTATGTATACAATCTGTATAATATGCTACTAGCATGTAAATGTTCCTTTTCACGCACTGGGGGAAGAAATAAAGTAACAGGATCTCTGAAAACACTCTTAGCCTTACTCAAACACAACTTTAGACAACTGAAGCGCTGATACGTCCTGAACTCTAAGTGTATGAGCATTCTTTTAACAATGTAATGGCAGCCACTCATGCTTCCAAAGCACATCACATGCTTAAATGCCCACCATGGGTTTACAGTTGCAGATTCATGATAAAAAATACACACTTCATGCCAGAATAATATGTAAGCTAACTGGGAGTGTAAAACTGTGACTGCAAAGCATTTGCCCTTTGGATAGCTTAGACAAAATAGTTATTGGAAATGGAAAACCCTGAACTTCCAGTTTGAAGTTTAAACTGGCTTGTATTGCTATTCTATGAATCAAGCATATGCAGAAATGAAGCTTTTCCATTTTTCAACCCATCAGGAAAAGCCCTGTTTCAAAAAGGATACAGACATGACTCTTGAGGTCATTCCTCAGGCCTCTGCGCACAAGTTCATAAGCTTCCTCCTTCTTCCCTAGACAGTTCAGGGTTAGTCCTTTCATTGCCAAGGTTTCTAACAAAGAAAGAACGAAAAAGATGATTTAATCTTTTATTCATTTCATGGGTTTTAAGCTCCATATAGCAACCCTAAACATAGTATAAATGCAAATTTAGATTCCGTTCTCACTACCAAGATTTCATTCTTTTCTCACACGGAAAACTCTACTGTCAAATTATTCACTTAAGTATATCATACACAGCAATAAACCTTTTATATTACTTCCATGAAAAGATGAAGTAATGCTATATTTTAAACCTGTCTGTTCTACAAGCTTTGGGAGATGTTTTTATTCACAACTCTGATATTTCTACACATCCACCCATACCAAAGTAGTTGCAAAAAACCTACAAAGCATTTCTGAACGGTGCAAAGAGACTTGCACTAAGTAGCAAGAGCTGACTAAAAATACAGTGAAGGAATAAATACCTTTTCCTTTTTTTAAAGTACGACTATTCCTTCAGAAAAGTAGCAGCCCACAGCTGACAGAATACTGAACACTATTCAGCCTCCTCCTTTTGTTTTTCACTTATATGTGAGTGAATATCCATTTCCCATGAAAAGTGATTTTATTAATGTGTACTTGTATTAGGAAACTTGCTCCATGAATCTTAGACTTGAATGATAAAGAATGGGAAGCTCTGACTAGTGGTAAGATCAGTCTTTAAAATGACAAATCTTACCAACACTAAGTGCTTAATACACGTTTCTGGATGCTCTAACTGCTTTACGGGCAAAAAGTTAACAGTGAAGGGTTAAAAAACTAAAATAATTACTGTAAAGTACAGTGAAAAAGAGAGCACATGCCATTTGAACACTTACCTCCATGTTCTGCAAACTTGGGATTGGAAAGGATCTGCTTACAGAACTTCAGCCCATTTCTATACTGCTTATGTTCATAACACCTCTGTTGAAAAACAAAATAAGTGTTTTCAAAAAATTTATAGAGTGGAAGTGTTGATGCATGCCTGAAATGAAGCATCAGTACAGCTACAGATGTTAGAAAATGTACTAATATTTTAATGAATCCTGTTCATTGAGCTTCCTATGTTTAAAAATTCTTTCCATTGACAGGGAAAAAAAAAAAAAGGTGTTAGCAACACCATGAGTTAAAATGCAGAAGTGGAGACATATGATCATACAGCAGATTCACAAGTGAGACACCACAGGAAGCTCAAGTGCCTGAAGAGATTCAACTCTCCCTTAGCACAAAAGCAAACCTTAAGTTTGAACACTGCTAAGCACTGAACCCACTTTGGCCAATTAATTATTGGAACTCGGCTTAAACTACCTCTGAAAGCAAGCTCTAGGGATGAGCTTGATGACAACATGTATCTCACACACCCCAACTCTCAAAACTAGTGCACGGTAACATTACCTTGCCACACTGGCAATTGAAACATTCCTCTACTGTTTTCTTAGTCCAGCTGTTTTGTCTGAGCCTCATTCACCATGCAAGGTGACCACAATGCACTGCAGCACACAGCATGACCTTTTAAAACCAGTTTTAGTGTTTTATTTATGTAAATATACTTCCTGTGCTCATATTTAAATATAAGGCAGAAGAAGTAACATTACAAACACCAATTCATATACTTTAGGTCAATTCAGCAAATGCTTGGAACCTCTTACATTGAATTTTTTTGTAATGAAATAAACATTTAAGAGCCCAGGAGTACACACTGACTGAGCACCAGCCCGAATCCTATTAATCCTGTTATTAATTACAAAGTCATTCCTAACAGGATCTCACTGACTCCGGTTGGTCCATTCTGGTGGCAGGGTGGTGGGCAGGGCTGTAAAAATTGGGTACAGCTCAGTTTTCGGGTCCTTCTAAATAAGTTGTTGCTCAGGATTCCAATCTTTCCTCACACTGCTCCAAAGTAATTATCCAAGAGCATTCATAAGCACATATGGACACCATGTGTCCTCAAACCACTCTCAACACAAATATTTAGGAAAGGCAGACCCAAGAGGTCTTCCCTTCAATCAGACAGTTCTAAAAATAAAACTGTAAAAAGTTACATGAATGTTAGGGGAAATGCTTAAAAAGGAAAATGGCATATTTACAGCTTCTCTGTTTTATGCTGCTCTTCATAATGAAAGATCATGTCTAGTGTCTAATTTTCTCTTGGAAATAACAACAATAAATTTCAAAGGTATAAAAAAATGGCAGAACACTAAGCACATGCATTACTTTCTAGTATTAAAGGCATAGAGGTGAAATAGTATGACTGCAGACCAAGATGCATCACTCACCACCTGTCTGGCTCCCCCGACACTGTCAGCCTTCGGAGAAAGGGAATTGCTCACATGGAAACAGAAGGAGCAGAAGAGCCCAGAGAGAGCAAGCAAGATGCACTCAAAGAGGAACAGAGGTGGTTTGAACTTGAGCAGACTTTCAAAGGCCAACTAGTTCCACCCACCCCCAGGCGCAGAAACACCCCACACCACCTTGTTCAAGGCCCCATCCAACCCTGACTGTGAACACTGCCCAAAGACAACTCCCTCTGTTCGCCAAGGACAGCACAAGGCAGCACTGCAAAAGAACACTGTAAGGGTTAGGGAAGAGGCAATCTGTACAGGCAACTTTATTTTTTTCTATTAAACTTGACTGGGTGTTACTTACACCTTCCAGTCATTATCAGCTTTCAAGCAGCTGGCTGAGTCACTATAATCAGCCAACTAGTCAGAGCTGACAGACTTTTTCTTTTCTTTTTTTTTTTTTAATTGAAACCATCAGTCATAAATGTTAGAGGCAGGCCTCCTCCCTGAAAAGCAGAGCGGCCCGCTGCCCCCGCCCAGGCAGCTGTGCAAAGCAGCAGAACCTGTCACAGAAGCCACGGGAACTGCAGAACGGGCCTGCACTAACTCAGGCACTGACACAGGCAGATGGGGCGCGCTGGCCCTGAGCACGGCTTGCTCAGATGCTGGCTCTGAACGTGGCAGCTCATCGCCAAATGCTTCCATTTCATCTACCCTAACAACCAGGCTCTCACCTTGAGGCTTAGGCAAAGTCACATGGGATATGTGCTAAAGACTGGAAATATTTGCACATGAAATTTTCTAGGGTGATACAGAGCTTATAATGCAAGGTAGTTTGGAACAGAGCAAAGTCACTGAGAATTGTAACAAATTCTTCCTTTAGGCTTCATGGAGCAAAGATTTACAAGTTTATATCCACTTGCATCTCATAACCCAGAAACTACCTGGATAGGCCAACAAATGATCAGGAAACAACCTGGATATACTTTTATCTCCAGAATATAGCTCTGTACATAGACATAGCTCTGTATAGTCCCCAGGGAAGCATCAAAGGTCTCCTTTGACAAGTCAGTTCTAGATCAAGACAAGTTGGAATGGTTTCCTGTATACAATTTCACCAAGTTTTCTTGTTAATACTTTCAAGGTTATTTCATTCTGTTAATGCAAACACTTCAAACTGTGTTTTTTTATCAGTTTCCTTATTCTGTGTATGTGTTCTATGAGCATACTGTATGTTTTGACAGTGGAAGGAAGGGAACAAATGAAACTGAGGTCACATTTAGTTTTCCAAAAAAGAAGAGACTGTTCCCTCATATGCTGTGCATATACTTAACTCATCCTCCAGAGAGATCATGGACCAGCAAGCTTAAATTAAGGTGGGAATGAGACACAAGGAAGCCAGGATAGAAGCATTTGCAACCATGGTTGGTACAAAGATCAGTGAACCTATAGTTTCAAGGAACAGACAATTCAAACAAAAATCTTTTAACAAAAAGGAGACAGAAAATATACACACAGCCTGGGAAAGAAGATCCTTCAGCAGATAAGTAGTTTCTGAGTGAGAGAGGAAAAAAGAACAAGCAATTAAATTAAGAAAAAAAAAAAAAAAAAAGAAAAAATCACAGAAGTAGGAATGGTGACATGTCAAGTGTTCTTGGGACATGAAGATAGAGGCTTCCTGGAAACAGGAATTTTACCCATCTGTGTAGCTTGTTTCCTCCCAGATGAATAGCTTGTAGCAGTGATTGCCAGAGCTGCAGCCCTTGCTTCAGGACAGATGTTCTGCAGAAGTGACACATTTCTCTGCTCCAGAGATGGCTACAAGAGCACAGTTGCCTGCACTAGGCTCAATTCCTGCACATATAAACTTGAAAGCCAGCAGGGAGAGTGCGCTTGTGATGCCTGACAGACAAGTGCTGCAGCTGCAGCCTGCGACATCATGCCCTGAGAAAAGATAAAAGCTAAACTTGAAAAGAGAAGGGTAAGAAGGCTAATGCTTCAGAAGAACAGAACCTGACTCTACATCAGCGCTCAATCTATTACACATTTCCTGCCCTTCAAAGCTTTTCGTTTACTAAGTTACCAGATCTTTTAAGACATCTAACAAACTTTGTATACATGCTGTGGCCAGAATTAAAACCTATTCTAAACACACCAAGATGCTTTTTATATCGCTTAACTAATTTTCTGTCTTTATAGGAAGGAAATAACAGCTGCTTTAATACAACTGCACAAAGAATTAGTAAGATGAGGCAGGCAAAGTCTGATTCCTTCAAAATCATGCAAGACTAAAGGAGGTAAGTGACCATTTGCATTTCCATTGCTTCCCCCAGCACCACGTATTTATTCCATGGATCAGAATGCACAGCCATTACTAGACAGACTGCCATGGAAATTGTAAGAAAAAAGCCCATATTCTCTAGAATTCCAAGTCTGAGGTGGAAGGAGGGCTTGTATTCTGATGTTCCCTAAACTGCATGAAGGCACCTGTGCAGACTCAGTCTCTGGCCAGCAGGTGCCTTACACACACACACAGCTCACTGTGTCAAGTGTGAATCAATTCCTCCCCATTCCTCCTTTGGGGGCTGCCATGAGGAAAGGTGAACAGACTCCTACTATTTACAGCTTACCCACATCGAGTCACAGCTCATGGCTGCATGGAGTTTGTTCCCCCCTTGCCCCAGCTTTGCATTTTTGAATCTTCTCCCATCTACTCTCTAAACTTTGCTGCCCAACCCACAGGCAGTGAACACTGACATGGATTCCTGAACAAGGTAACCACAAGGTTGTTATACAAGGGCCATGCTACTGATTACAGCAGCACTCAGAGCTGCTTACAACAGCAGAAATGACTCGCATCCAAACTTAATTCAGCACTGTTTTCTTTATATACAGTATAAGCCAATACACTGTCACCAGAGCATTTCACAGATTTTATATTTTTGAAATTTACACAACTAGGCTCTGTAACTGTTTGCTACTGTGTTAGGTTAACACAACCTGGCTTTTAGTGGTGGCAGAGGAAGCCACAGAGCCTACTTCTGAAAAAAAACCAAAAAACCAAAAAACTTGTACTATGCCCAGCAGCAGAGCCAATTGCTAAAGGCTGTGATGACTGAATACCAATTCTCCCTTGAGCTGGAGGAAAGGAAAAGGTGAAAACACATGAAGAGAACAACATGGTGACATGAAGGTCAATGCAAAAGAGGGATGGGCAGGGGGAGGTGCTCTGGACATCAGAGCTGAGATTCTTCTGCAAGCCATGATGAGGACTGGAATAGAACAAATTGTTTCCCTGTAATTCATTAATTGCATGGGGGGATGCAGAACTCACTGGCAGCCTGTGCAGAAAAGGTGCCTGCACTGGAGCATGTGGATGCTGAAAAGCTGGGGTCTGGTGAGAGGTCTGAACAGAGAGAAAGGAAAGAAGGGCTGGAGGAGAGAAAAGCTATTCTAAAGGTTTTACTTCTCAGTATACTCTTTTAGGTCTGTTAACAGATATTTTGTTTATTTATACCTTTTTAAGTTTTATGACTGTTTTGCCCTTAAAATGCTTCTTCCCAATCCTTACCTCAGCTCATGAACTCTTTTAAATTGTTCTTTCCCCTTCCTCTGCTCAACTGTACCAGAGGAGAATGCGTGAATGATTTTTTGTGGGTGCACTGGCATTTGGCCAGCATCAAACCCACAACAGCTACCTATAAGCAAGCAGCGTATTGTACCTCCCAAGCAATTCTTCCCTCTCAAACTGGACATTTTAATGGTCAAACACATGTGCTCCCAACCAAAACTAAAGGGTATTAGTCAAGTGAAGCATTCTGACAAGCAGCTATGTCCCTCAGGGGACATTGCACAGAGCAGACTGGACTCTGCCATTTATACATGAAATATTTTGCATATATTCACACCCAAGAGTGCAAATCCTTTTATCACAAAGCAGTCTTCACATCCTCCAAACATTTGAAAACTAAGGTAAATTATTTAATAGCCATCCAGACTTAAACGCGCTATTTATAAGAACTTTTATAAAAACTACACTGCAGACTGAAGTGTGTTCTATGTTCAGTAACACCAAGAGTTAAGATCAGCTCACAGCTCTAGCTCAGCAGAACACCAGGTGTTACCATGAGCCTGATTAGAAGCTTCACAGTGAATCTACAGTGGCACCAAGCACCACTCAAGCTACACAAAGAATCACCTCAGTCATAATATAAAGTAGAAAACTCCCTTTCAAGCAGGGACACTCGAGACTCAATGAGCAGGTACAACCTAGCTGATTCAAGAGTGTTTTAAAACTCATTTGCAGCAGTGAAAGAAAACAAAAAACCCTCACAGGAGTCTACCCAGCCTGGATTTTGCAGCTGATTAAACAGGTGAGAAGCAGACCCAGAAGTGTTTCATGAGCAAGATGAAGACAGTCACACAAGGCCAACATAAAGGAGAAACCACCTTTGTCATCTCACCTGCAAGCATGCAAGACTAGAGGTTTTTCCTCAAGAGTAATTATCAAAGACAAGAAGGTACCATCTATTCCCCAAGCTCACAAGTGGGAGCACTGGGGCATTATTGACTGCTTTCTTTTTATTCTTACTTGAATCAGCACAAGAAAGAGCAGTGTGAGAATTAAATCAATATAGCAGAACCAGGTGGGTGGAATGGGATCACATTACCAATTGTTATGCCCTTTGAAATTGAACAGAAACCAAAAATAGTGTGTAATTTCCATTAAAGAGACAGGATTTTAGAAAAAACAGCATAAAGAACTTATAACTGTTTTCTAAGACTCCGTGTTTTACCAGGCCACACTTTTTACTCCAACCTAACACGCCACATCTGCAATTTAACAGAAGTAAAACAAATGTAAACTACCTAAGGCCCCAATACTTCAAAACAATCAACCCAAACCAACCAACCAAAAAGCCCCACCAAAACCCCCACAGGAAATCTCTTCTCACCGAGAAATAATGCTGCAGAAGTAAAGCATCCTAATTTAGTTAGTGCTGTGACAGCCCAGCTGAAGAACATGATTTCCTTGAGATTAAGCCCCAGAAGACATCAAAGCTGCAAACTGAACTTCCCCGGAGTTCACTGTACTCAGCCCCTCTCCTTCAGCAAGTGACACAGCCAGTGTCACCACCAAAGGAAACACGCTGCAGACTATTCCCCATCGTGCACAAGAGTTACCAGCACAGCTGATCTATACACATGGGCACAGGTGAACATCTTACGTGCAAGGCCCCAGGAAGAAGTACAACGAAGCAGGAGCTGCTCAACCAAAGCAACTCACAGATTTGGCACTGCTGTCCTCTTCCCCAGGGTTCTGAGGCTTGAGCCGATCCATGGCGGAGGAAGAGTTGGACTAGAAGACCTTCAAAGGCCTCTTCCAACCAAATTATTGGTCCCCAAATTATTCTATGATTGCACAACAAAGCCTTTCAACTACAGCAGTGTGCTCTCAGGGGACCCCACAGTTTCTCCCGGTGGCAGTCATGGATGTACACTTGGGGCACCCCATGGCAACACTGGCAACTACGATGCTGAGAGATCCCTGGCAGCAGGAAGCACTGGAATCCCTGGCCTTGGAACTACCCAAGGTGTGCAGATCCTGCACTGTAGGTGCACATCTGCCACTCTGATTCCATCTATTTCTTCCAGCACGGTCCAGAGACAGCACTTAGCAGACAGTAAACTCAGGTGCTGCGCAGCTCAAGGCTGTTTTCCAGCACAATTCCTCTCTACAGGCAGACGAGACCAGGTCAAGTCACTAAAGTGCACTAATTCAAGCCAAATGCAGTCAAGAAGATGCTGAAGCATTAGGAGCTACTACTCACCATGAATTAGTGGGTTCTTTGAGCAGTAACCATATCAAACAGCTCAGCAGCTCCAGGCCAAAGATACTCCACACCGATTCAATTTCATGACAAACACAAGATACATAAACCCAACGGACTGAGGAAACCACACAAATCTTGCAGCCGTGTTAATGCTGAAAAGCTCTGGAGCAAACTGGCATCGTTTTCTGCTGTCAAATCGAAACAAACTATCCTCTTTCACTGCTCTGAAGTGTTAATTAATTGAATTGTTCAGTGTAACAAACAGCTTCAACAATTGCCTGGTTCAAGGGATTAATAAATCCTCCTCTGCACAGCATGCTTTACCTTTTCTAAGTCACTGATATCTTCCTCACTAGCAGTGCTTGGTAGCATACAACCAGAGGAATAGAAAAAGTTGAAATTCAAATTAGTTAGGAAGAATCTAAGAAATATGTGTACCTTTTCATTTAATACTAAGGTAGAAAAAACCCCTATGCTATGTCTATGCTTGTGAATTGGTCTTATTCCTTTATTTCAGAAAATTCAGCTGGAAACAGGAGGTGATAAATAGATAACTACAGTTCTTCTAGAATACTAGAAATCCTCACTGAAGACAGACTTGCTGAAAAAACCCATTATTCAAAATCAGCTCTGTTGGCCTGTACTTGCTTACATTAATCTCTTCCTGGGGAGAAGGACCATGAATTTGGCCCTGTCAACTAAAGTCCACTGACTTCTGCTCACAACCCTGGAGCCCCCACACTCAGGTTTCATCCCTGAACTCATCAAGAAACTGACTGGGCCTCACAAGAGATCCAGGATGCACAGGATACATTTGGTTTTTAATGATCATCTGAAACAACAAAGTGTACCAATTCAAATTCCAAGATGTGCATAAAAATGTCTCAAGGAGCCTCGGCTGTTCTGGACCGAGACCTGAGCTGCAGTATCCACGTACACCACAAAATAATCCAAGATACCAAATAATCCAAGATGGCAAGGCTACCAGCATTTCCTACCCATGTATTACACCTAGAGTACTGCTCACCCTTAGCACTGAGATATGCAAGATGAGGTCTGGCAGCACCGAGCATTGAGAAATAGTTAAATGGGTCTATTAAGATAAGAAAGCAAACCTTGCAATGTTAAAGAACAACCTAACTTGATTCTGTGGTATCACAAAAGCCAACAGAAATCCCTGTAGCAAGTCCCACTGACCTCACTTTTAAGGGTGGCAGTGAATAATTGTTAATTTTCTCTAAATCCCCTATCAGCCAAATCAGAAAATGCATAATTCCGTACACCCGCTCCGTCTGCATTGACACAGTGCTGTTGCAGACAAGAGATTCAAACCTGAGACATCCAGATAAAGTCCAATCAACAAAATCTCATTACAAAAACCTTTCAAAAACAGTAATCAACACAGCTGCATCAAATTCTAACCAAAATAAAGGATAGTAGCATATAAATAATTAACTCCCTTGCCCCAGCTGAAACCACTTTGGGTTCGATTAAGAGTATCTATAGCCTTTACAACGTAAGACTGGCTATAATCTTACAACTGACAATGGTTTTGTTAATGAGTCTTTTATTTTCACCAGCAAAACAGATAAAATTATGCTGCTCCTTGGAAATTTACAGCAGTGAATCATGTTTCTACAATTTCTGACAGCTCCAGTGACAAAAAATGGCCTAATTTCATGAACGGGATTTAGTAACATGCATTGCTCAAGTGAATCCTCCATGGCATCCTAAAGTCTCAAACAGTAATTAATTTCTTGAGCAGCTTTGAGAAACAGCTCTGAAAAATAAGATCAGTGACTCTCCTTAAAGCAGCAAGCCTATCCTGTACTTCCATTCCAATGTTTCTGCCATGACACCATTTCTCTTCCTACTACTCCTGACCAAGTAGGGTATTCCTCTTGGCAAGGAAAAATGAAGTAATTGACATCTCAACAGACAAGCAACTGGAAGAGCCATGTTAGTAATTCCATATTTCAACAGAAAGACAATATATGATAAAATTCCAGTGGTGTGCATACCTGCTTACTGAACAGCCATGCAAATGCAACAATGATTGCAAACAAACTAATTTACTTGGTTACTGATAAGAGTGAAATTCTGGAAATCAAGTCTTAAATCTTGAATTAAGATGACTTAAGAAGAGATTTCCAAGTCTTGTCACCTCAGCAATCTTAAAATCAGCACCTGAATTGCTATGACAGAAGCAATTTTTAAAGGATTCATGCTGATGCAAGTGTTAGTAAAGGAGAAGCACTGGTCTGTCTGGTTTCAAAGTGCAGGGACAGGGAGTAGATTCTGGAATGAAGAAACAGGAAGGTGGCCCAGCACGAGGGCCTTGGCACCTTTACAGCAGAGGCACGGAAGAGAGGCTGTCCAACAGGCTTTTCATCACCAGGAAGTCCCTACATCACTTGGTAGAGCACCTGTCAAAGCCAGCATGGAAAGGAGGCCCACCAGCTCAGAGAGAGTGCCCTGAAGCACTGCCGTGTGGAGGTACAAATGGCCACGTGAAGAGCAAACTGTGTCCCTGTCCCACAGCAGACACTCTGCTCACTGCGCTGCAGCGGCACACGCGTTCTGGCCGTGCCCATCGAGCCTGCACTGCCCCTAGGGAAAGGACAGAGAGGCAAGAGGAACAGCTTCCACATGGCCAAAGGGCCACGGCTGATCCCCAGTCCTGAACAGGGAAACTGATCCTCACACAATGCAACACACGCCAGCTCAGAGCAGCACGGCATCTCCTGCCTTAGTCCATGGCTTCTAGGGCACCAAACAGAGCTGTGAGCCAGAGGAACTGTTTGAACCAGGGCTGCACACACGCACACAGCTGAACTGCCTGTTTCCAACATAAAACACAACCATGTTCCACTTCTGAAATACTTGCACTTTTCTCCTCTGTGCTCATTAAAAGCTAAGCTCACTACGCAGGGTGAAAAATACTCGCACCACCTTAGCCTGCCCCAAGTCCAAGAACTTCATCCTGATCTTTCAAGAGACTGAAAAAACTCTTCTACAAAATAGATGGCACCCCTAACAGCTCTGTATTTAATTTTTCTTCAACACCTTTTCAGTAAATATATATAACTTCTGCATCCAAAGAAAACTTAATTGAGTATTATCTTTGGGATTTGTGAAAAGAACGGAACGTCATTGATGAACTGTACCTGACCAGACAAAGCGGATGAATAATTTGGCAAAATTCCAGGAAGGGTTAAGGAATGTTCATCACTTCTATTTAATTAAAAATCAGTCAATCTTACATCCTACAACTACTAGTTCTACAGTTGATACTAAGGGGCATGGGGGGAGAAGGAAATGGAATACATCTCTTTTTCCATTACTTCATAGTGCATCCAGCCTTCTGTGCACCAAAATGCCAACTTAACCATTACTGTGCTCTCTCTACTATTCTACCCTTTCCCCTGCCTCCACCTGAATTATTCTCCTGTAATATCTGGACTGGCTAGAAATTATGTGTGTTCAAAAGAATCATAAAGACTCAATTGTTTCAGATGTTCAAATGTTGAGATCCACTTTTGCTCTAAATTGCTCAGAATCTCTGAGCAATAGAACATCTACTTGTAGACAAACCAGCAAATAGTTAAAACTATAAAAACTATATGAGCTAGACACTTTTTTTTAAATGAAAGTGCAGGTTTAAGGAGAACAGTGATTGCTAATCCTGTGGGTGGTTTTTTTTATTCAAGCTAATTATGCAGATCTCTTTCCTGCTGTACTACAGGAACTCTGAATTGTAAAATGTCTTTCAAATGGAAAAACGTTTCTATTAGAAACTCCACATGCCAGTAAAGTGACTAGAAGAGGTTAGTCTAGTTCCAGTGCATTGAACACGCAGAGACAAAGCGTACACGCTTCTGAACTCAGAATTTGTCAGGGAGGTGGAAATGCTGGCTTGTGAGCAAACCCATACACATGAGAAAGGTACTGACCATGCAAGATGCTCACTACCGAACCAACCAAACTCTAAAAGCTAATTATTGCCCTTTGCTATGCAAAGCTGGGCAGGTTGGTAACATTTGTGTTACAGGTATATATCTTACAAAAAAAAAGGGGGCCTCAGGAATTGAAAACACACACAAAACAGATTGAAAAACACCCCAACTTTATGCTTCACTTGCAAAAATACAAGGCACTTAGCCACTTAGCTCCTGAGTTTATTATCTCGACGAAATTCAAATGGGAATGGGTTTATACTTGTGTTCACAGCCTGTGTACCAGCAATCACTGATCTGTAAGGTATTGCACCCTGCCAGTAACACTTGGGCCAGTTCCCAAAGCACCTGCTGAAGAACCTCACGCAGGCATGCTGAGCAGGACACACGGCCTGTAGGGGCCAGGACGCAGCACGGGTCTACCCTTCCTGGCAGGGGGCTCAGAGCTGCACAGGCAGCTCCTCCTGCTGCTGCCCACCTTCCCACGGAACACTACAAGCTGCGGCAGAGATACAAGTGCTACAGTCTCCAGGAGAGATGCACAGAACGAGGAGAGGCTGCAGGATGACAGAGGTGTGAAGGGAAGAGTGAAGGCACAGAAGAGAAGGAATTTTTCCTATGGCCTGCACTTAGGACTTCCTAAAAGATGTCTCACCAATTCAAGTCAAACACATAACTAAAACATCTGCAGTAGGACATACAAGTAGTTCATCAGCAAAACTCTCAGTGTGATGAAAACCAGCTTTGAGCCTTTTCTATTCACCACGTGTTATGAAGATACCACATCACAAGGCAGCCTTAAATAGCAGACTACACATCTGTCTCCCAGGCTCATCCCTGTGAGACACAGGAAAAGATCACAATGACACAACAGCTTTAGCCTATCCAGATACCTCAAACTCCACGATTCGTATTAAAGATCTGCAGTTAAAAAAAAAGTGCACAGCAATCTGCTTGCACTGGGGCACACCTTTTCTAGTCTGAATCAAGTTATGAATGCCAGGCTGCTGAGCCAGCACTTTCTCCAAAGACACTCTTTTTCCTTATTTGTTCCTGCCCTCCACACAAATACTCACAGACATCCAAGCAAAGGGAAAAATTAAAGAGAAAAAAAAAAAGGAAAGGAACAAAAAACCAACCAAACCCGCTCAGATATAAAGAGGGAGAGGCTCCTTGATTCAGTGTACCCTGTAATCACACAAACCATCCTCAATGCAAAGGAGGATGGATCACTGAGCAGCAAGGCTCGATCTGTCCCAGCCCATAACACATGAAAAAGTCCACAATCGGTACAAGGTCATACCAACTCGAAAGCACAACTGCGTCTTTTCAAAGATTTATAGCTCATATTTACTTCTTAACCCTAACAGAAACTGCATGTCTCATGGCCACTTGCCAGCGCATAGGACTTTCTAGCTCTACATGCTCAGTTTCCACAAAATATTTTGGAAACAGAAGTGACAGAAGACTGTACACATCCCTCCCACTTAAGTGGCAGAAGTTTACAGAACCTTAAGAGTGATGTTGCTCCAACAGGACAACAGTACTCATCTTACTTCTGATCTTTGGAATGACTCAAAATAGTAGTCTAAGTCCTTCTGAAAGACAACATGAGATTTATAGACAAAACCGACTTCTCCTGAGAGAAAACAGCTTGATGCAGATACGGAACATCATAAATAACTCCACCGAAGCTGCTCACTAACAAACTTAAGACACTTCCAATCCAACCCCAGTCCTTAGAAAGATAATGTCCCAGCAACACGGCATGAAAGCTGAAACAAGTTCCTTAAGATGTAGCTGAATTGGGCCCACTTTGCTGGTACTAGGACTGTAGACAATCTTAACCTCATTCTGAAAACCAGGCTTCTTGCCTAAATTACACTGAATGTTCTCTCATCCATATGCCAGCCGCCACCCAGCAAAATCGATTGACAAATTTCCATAGGAGTTGGCTGCAAATTAAACTTCAAGAATACTTCAAAACCTTCATCATTCTCCACTTCCTCCTCCGAAAGCCATCTTCTCACCGACCCACAAACATGGTTATTACCTACAGCAAAACAGTGAGTTATAAAAGAAAAAGCACTAAAAAATAAAGCGAACCCAGGGTGGGTGTTCGGCAGGACAGCGGCTCAGCGATGAATGAAGCGGCCGCGGGGCATTTCCCGGAGCCCGGGGTGCCTCACCGCGGCCAGCTCCGGGACCCGCCGGGCGGGCGGGCGGACGCGGCGGCCCCGGCGCTGCCCCGGCCGGGCGGGACAGGGCGCGGGTGGCGGGCGGCGCTGCCCCGGCCCGCCCCGGCCGGAGGGAGCCGCGGCCGGGGCGGTGGCGCCGGGACTCCGCTCCCCGCCGGCTCGGGGTATGAGCCGGGGCCTCCTCAACCCTCCGCTCCCCGCCGCCGAGCCCGGGCCTCCCGCTCCGCCACTCACCAGGATGCGCTTGAACAGCGCGTTTTCCTTGGGCGGCAGGCTCACGGACGGCATCCTCCCCGCCGCCGGCTCCGGCGCCGCCGAGGGGTTCCGAGGAGGAGACTGAGTGGGCGGGCGGGCGGGCTACGTCCCGTCTCCGCCGCTCGGCCGCGGCCGCCGCGAGCCTCCCCGCTGGAATTCGGCCGCTCCCGCCGCCTGCCGCCCGCGGGCCCGGCCCTTCCCGGTCCTTCCCGGCCCCTCCGGCCGCCGCGCGCGCCGGGCTCCCCGCGCCAGCCCCGGGCGCGCTCACGTGGTCCCGAGCGGCCGCCGAGCCGCCGCCAAAATGGCAGCGCGGCGCTTCCCCAGCCGGGTCACGGCGGCCCCGCGCATGCGCCGCGGCCCCGCGCCGGCCCCGCCCCGCCGATTGTGCGGGCTCCGCCGCGGAGCCGCGGCCGGCCCGGCGTGGTTCCGGAGCGGCGGTGCCACTGCCCGGTGCCGGCGGCGGGCGGGAAAGAGCGGAGAGCCATCGGGCTGCGCAGGGCCCGCCGGGTGGCGCGCGGCGGAGCTCGCTCGCCCGGGTGCCGGGGCACGGGCGGGGCGGGGTGGTCCCACCCCCGCGGGCGGAGCCGGGTCCGGTCGACAAGATGGCGGCGGGCCTGAGGGCGGTGAAGCGCTGGGGGCTGGTGGCGGCACCGCCCAGCCTTGGTGAGCGGCGGTAGCGGCGGGAGGAGATCCCCTTCGGGGCAGGCTGGTGGGCTTTGCCTCGGCCCGGCCCACTGACCTAGGGCCGTGGGAGTTCTGCTGCCTGCTCAGGCGGCGGCGTCCCCCCAGCCCGTCCGTGTCTGGCGTTAGAGGAAGCTGCGGTGGTAGCTTCTCTCCTTTTACTGTTTTTAATCGAAGCTCATTAGTTATTTTCGAATCGTTTATTTATCTGTTTTAAGTTGGTGTTGCTTGCAGGCCGGGGGGAGGGCTCACCATGTCTCGCCGCGATGGTGGTGCCGGCCTTTCCCTGGCAGGCTGTGCCCGTAGCGCGCTTGGTTAGCGGGGATCGGAGGTGGGGAAGGCCCGGGGCTGGGGGCTTTGGGCAGGGGACAGTAGGGGCATCTTTATAGAGCAGGAGATGCGGGGGGAAATTGTTGTTGTGGGTGGGGATCGGGCAAAAAGCGCTGCTTTCGAGTTGTTGGCAGCCCCCCCGTCCCCTCTCTGGCGGGTCAGGGAGCGTGTGCTGCGGGGATCCTACGAGCGGGTCGGCTCTAGCAGTGTCGTGGAGACCACTTCATCATTGCATTCGTCCGGGGTTTATTGTTGTGGTCTGGTTGTGTTCCCTGATTGCACGGATGTCAGTAAGAACCTGGTAGTCTAATCCTGAGGAATGTTAATGTATTTGTAATCTTGTGCCTTTTTAGCTTTCACTCGTTCTGCATTTGTTGTGAGAAAAGCGAATAATGCCCAGCCGAACTGGCTGGGGGTTGGCTTGGCGTTTGGCACCAGTGCTGCCTTGTGGGCTTTCGTAAGTGTTTTTATTTGGTTTTGTTGAACTTAACTATTCCTTAAAAATCATAATAGTGACATGAATGCAGTGACTGAAGACTACTGAGTTTACTGAGGTAATGGATGGTCATAGCAGGTGTCAAATTTGAAGCATGATTATGTTCATTATTTATGTTTTCCCAGCTTTATGTTGTGCTCTTATTTTAAGAAATAAAAAACTTCTTAAGCTTCTCTCTGTTGCAAACTAAAAACAGCCACAACAGAATTAATTCTTCAAGCCTGTTGGATTAATGCTTTGGCATTATTTTCCCCATGGTCTTTCCAAAAAGAGAGAGGACTTAGGGATGTGCCCAGATAATGTTGTATTTATCAGACTACCAATGCGTTCTCTTTTCACTTTTCAGCTGGTTAAGGTGGTTTTAGCTGAATTCAATAGATTAGGACCCCTTTTTCCTGAGCAGAGTGCAGCTGTAAGGTACTCTCTGTTTCGGAGAGCTCACAGACTTGATGGTGTTAAAGCAAGCAGGGTGCAGTAGCCCTCAGGAAGAACCGTGCAGGATCACCAGCACTTCCCACAGTGACAGTGTTTTCAGGCTGGGGTGGATTCCCTTCGGGGTTTCCCCCTTTGTTGGCGGTGGTGAATTGATTGGCAGTGGGATCCCCCCGCCCTGTGGTCAAGAGGAAATGTTTGTCCTGTGAGGCCTTGTTCTCACAGCTTTTTCAGTTGTTAATTTAGATGTGTTGTGTTCTGGACGGTCCCAGTTACATACCGGTTTGCATGCTGATAACAGGTGTTTGATATTCTGTAATGTCTGGATCCAGCTGTGAATGGTATAGCTGTTGTCATATTCTGCTCTTTTATAGCTTATCAAGCAGCATAATGAAGATGTAATGGAGTATGAAAGAAGAAAAGCCACAGCACATAAGTGTAAACAGTGTTCATAGTAAGTACACACATACCAATGCTTCTGACTTAGCTGAACACAAATTCTGAGGATCTTTGACATCTTTTAGGAGTCAAGGTACTGAGCTGACTTCTAGTCTTCTTTTTTTCCTCAGTACTTTGCATTTGGATTTTGCTATTCTTTTAAATCATTCTCATATTTCAAATGATAAGGTGGCTGATCTGTATTTTCGTATATTCACTTGTGTGTGTATTCCCTCTTAGCTTTCCATCTTGAACATGCAAACTCTTAGAAAATAACACATCTCTTAGAGTGTCTGCAATAAATAAAGGTTGTAAACTGAATACCTTATAAATGGCTCAGTGGCAAGGAAACAAGAGTGACTAATGATAGCTTATCTTTTCACCTTGGTTTTCCTTTTAACATGTGTACAGTGCGGTCTGTGCCTGTAGATGTGCACTATAGGGCAAAGTGCATGTGGTCATTGTCCCTTTTCAGTAAAAGAAACATAATTTGTAGTTCTGCCAGCTAAGAAGTCTTGGGGGATTATGGCCTCAGAGGAATTCACGTGAAAAAAATCCTTATACTATAGAAGAACTTGTGGTGCTGTGGTTATTTTTCCCCACAAAGATTCCTCTCCAGATAAAAATGCAGGATGTTATGAGATGTTTCTTGCCACTTTGATCACATCTATTTTTCTTATTGCCAAGAATTTTTTCTTTTCTTTTCTTAGGCTGATGACATGGTGACAAAGAGATGTGCACTACAGAGCCAAGTGTATATGGTTGTTGTCCTGTGAATAAATGAGCACAGAAGAAGTAAAAAGTTACCTAATTACTTGTGTGTTCATACATTTCATGTGCATAATTAACAATAAATTATAAAGTCTAGAAGAAACCTGAAACTACTTTCTTTACCATTAATATTTCATTCTGCTGGTTGAAGTTGTTTTATGTTTTCATTTCCATTTCATAGTTTATCAGTCTTATTTTCAAAACTGTCTTTGCTATTCTGAAAGGTATATTATAAAATTAAACATCAGTTCAGATGAGGCTCAGTAAATATTCCAGAAGTGTAGTCTTGCTCTGCTGTCATTTTCACCGTTAAATTTATAAATTAAGCCAATAGAAGAATAGGATCTGTATAAATGCTAAAATATGCATTTTCCTGTGAGCATTTTGGGGACTGGCCCTGCCTGCAAGGGGCAGGACTGCACAGCCCATGTCAGTGTTGGGTGTGAGCACTGCCTTTGAGCACTTGTGCCCTCTCTCTGTGCATCAAGGTCAGTCAAGGACAAAGGCTGCCAAGAGGCCGTCATGGCAGACTGCGATGGCATTAGATGATCATTAGGGAAGCTCTGTACAGAGAAAGGAGGACAAACAGGGCTCCTGCCTAGCAATGTAGCTGGGACAAGGGGAGCTGCGCAGGTTTGACCCGGAGACACCCCCCTTCACTGTGGCAGTGGCCATGGTCCCAGAGCAGCGATTCACTTCAGGCATCTCACTGCCAGCACCGAGCGCCTTTGGCACCGTGCTTAACCCCGGTGCCCTTCGCCGCCGTCAATTTACTTCATTTCTTCTTTGATTTGTTTTTGGGGTTTTTTTCTCTTGGAGAAATTCCTTTCTAAGTAAAACAGTAGTTGCTCCCTGTCTTCCCTCTCCTTGTTCCGTGCCATCCCTATGATCGCGGGGCAGTTGTTGCGCTTGCTTGCGGCGGGGCAGGTGGCTGTGGGCAGCCGCGGCCCTGGCCCGTGTGCGCTCCGCTTTGCCCTCCGGCCGCAGCCGGGGCTCCGCGCCGTGCCCGGGGCCTCGCCGGCCGGCAGCGGCGCCCAGGTGCGCGGGGCGGGGCTGCGGCTCGGCCCGCCCCCGCGGCACCCGAGGCGGGACCGGGCTCCGCCGCCGCATCCCCGCCGCCACGGGCAGCTGAGAGCCGGCTTCGAGCGCTCTGCTCCGCCACCATGTCCCTGTGCAGGGCCGCCTCGCAGGCGCTGGCCGCCCGCCTGAGCAGGGCTCCTGCCGCCGCCAGCCGCCTCCAGCAGCGTGGTACGCGGGGCCGGGCCGGGGAGCGGGCCCGGGGTGCCGGGACGGGGCGCCCTCCGGGTGGCGGCGGCGCGGGGGATGCGCCCAGGTCGCGGGCGGGGGCGACGCGGGGCCGGGACAGATGCGGCAGGGGGCGGGCGGCAGCCGGGCACGGCTGCTCGGTCAGCCCTGGGCTCCGGCACTGCCCTCCGCCGGGCAGCCGAGCCGGGCCGGGACCCCCTACCCCCGCCCCATGGCAAGGCGGTGGCCCCTGCTGCCTTCCCTTCCTTATAAAATAGCGAGGTCCATGCCCCCGGTGGAGCAGCCGGAGCGGCGGGGCCCCGGCAGCGAGCGGGAGCAGAGCCGGTGCGCCACAGCCATGGCTTTTGGCGCATCAGGGGTTGTGTAACCACTGGCAAAAAAAACCTCTGCCAGCCGCGTTGGGCGATGGCAGCTTGCTGATCGCTGTCCTATAGCTGGCGGCCCCGGGGCGGAGGGTTAAGGACACACTGCTGCTGAACGAAAATATAAATGTATGCAAATCCATGAGGATGCCCGGCTATTGGAGTCTGAGAATTGTGTCATGAGGCAGATGATGCTAAACATAACCTAGCACACGATGGCAATGTTTTGACATTGCGATTGTTTTTGCAGCTGTCAGTTGCAATGCTCAGAGCTATTTTATTTTTCATGAGCGCTTTTTCAATGAGACATTTCTCATCTGGGATCGAGTCACAAAACTCCGCAGAAAGCGTTGTTGACCAAGAGAGTTACGTGTGTTTTTCATGGTTCTCTTTTTGAGGTGTACAGATGAATCCAAGACTGTAATAAGAATCAGTTTCTAACAAATGAATGGGTAGCACTGCTGTTACAGTTCATATGTATCGAGTCAGGTGAAAAACTCTGCAGTTCTGCCTCTCTGCTCTGTTGCCCAATTCGTGAGGTGAAGGGTATGGATCAAAGTGTCAGCAGTCTGAGAGTGAAAGAACATGAATTCTAATGAAAAAGCTTTTTAAGAGATTCCCTGTTATTATCCTGAAGAGAGAATTCATTACTTCTGCTGATCATAAGGAATCAGGACAGATAATTATTTTACCTAACTTAGGAGCTTTTCACATTCCTTTTTTTTTTTTGTAACATTCCTTAGTCTATATAGACTGTGCCCAGTACTGGGAAGCTGATGGTAGACAGCATAGTTCACAGAAAAACACTTCTTAGGAAGAGCTCAGCCACGGAGCACCACACCCTGTGTTACTCAGTCATAGGATACTTTAATATGCATCAACATCTGTTTTTATAACCTTTTTCAATCATCCTTTCCCATACAGAGTTCAGGTTCCATAATTCTTTTTTGTGATCGTATTTTAGCAGCACTTTACATCACTTTACCTGATGGTTTTTGTAGCGCCTCCTCGGCAGATGTCATCTGGGAGTGTTCCTGGCTCTTCCAGAGACAGCATGATGATCTATCTCCTTGCTGGTGTTGCTGCTTTTGGTGGTTTATTTTATGTAAGTGTTTGGGGACGGAGCTGTTTGTGCTTTCTGAGCTGGCGTGGTGGAAGGTGTGTGATGGGTTAGAGTATGGTCAAGATGCAAACCATCAAAGAACGCAGATATCGTAGCTAAGTGCAGCCTAACTTAGAAATCAGCTTAGGAGGATTTAGTGAAGGTGAAAGCCTATTGCTTGCCTGGTTTACTGTTACTCTGAGAAGTAGTGCTGGGTCACTCCTGGTGGAAAGCCTGTTTAAAACTATGTGAAATGAATGTGTCCAAAGATTGAGTGAGGCACCTGTCTCTAAGCCCTCGCCTTGTCTTGTCCACCAGAAACATGAGCAGTGTTTCAAAGGGGGCGAGGCAGATGTGAAATAAGCAATCTGCAGCTGCAAGGGGAAGATACGAGCCTTGTTAATTTGGGCACAAAAAAGGAAGATAACAGCATTAGTTACTTCAAGAAAGCATGTTAAAGTTTTGTAAGCATCTGGTTTTGTTAAGCTTTTCGGTAACCATTCTCCTCCCTGCTTCTAAATGTATCTGATTCTGTGCTTCACATCCCTAAATCCTCCGTTCTATAGCTCACCTCTGTCCCTCTCCCCCAAGATCTGAGATAGTGCCTAGCACACCCCAGAGACGTACGTATTTCCCTGTCCCACAAAATAATCCTCTTGAATGGTAAGTAGCTATTCGTTCAAAATATCAAACGTGTATGATTGCATTTCTGGATGAATAACATAGTCTCTTCCTGTCACATTTTTGCCACATTACAAAAATAGAAATCTGAATGTAATTATCTTTTAAAATGCTGTTTTCAATTCCTGAAACCCTGCAGCACTTCAAAAGCTGCATGGTATACTGTATTTGCTTTCTAACAATGGAGAAATATGAAATACATAAATAGATTAGTTTAGCAGATTATTAATTTTTTTAACCTTGCTTTGGATAAATTTTATATACATTTTAAGATGGGCAGTAGCACTTGCTAAAAATTCCTTCTCTCCCTCTTCCCTCTATGTGTTTGGTAAATTTGTAGGGATGTAGCTGTAAATTCAGGTATAATTCCCTTTCAGGCCTACAGAGTAGTCAGTTCGCCCCGCAGCAAGTTTGTTGAAAATACAAATATTCTTCCTGAGAGAGCCGAGGAGCAGAAAAGCAATCCTTGGTCAAGAAAGGGTGAGTTGAGCTGCTTTCTCTTGTTCCCTGGGTACATGAGGATTTGGAACAGATTTCTGTATTGTCTAATCAGGCATTAGCACTGTCCACGTCCTTGTCTGAACTGTGTGAGTGGGACTGAAGGCAGGGCTGCTTGTACAGTATTGTTCTGCTACAAAGCTGCTGCTGCTGCACGGATTTTGGTCGTGGCCTTAACGTTCAGGCATTAATCTGGTCTTTGATCCACCTGTGGAGCCTCTTTGAATGGGAAGAGTTGATGTGTGAATACCATTAATTGTATAATGGCTGTTTGATTTACTGGAAGCTTAATGAAACTTGACTGAATACATAATGCTGTCAAAATCAATTTTGTTCTTTTGTTTTCAGTGGGGGGGAGAAGATAATATCTTTTCTTAGTCAACAGGTTGGCTTCAGGCCACATGCCATCAGGACATACAGTTCAATAGAGGAAAATAACCTACATAAAAAAATTAGCTTGCATCAATTTTTTGTCCTACAGCTTTGATTTTGTCTTTTCCAATTTGGGGTTAGATGAAATGCAGGCATTACCTAAATGTATAGCAAATCCTTACTTAGCTCTTCATGCTTGAATAATTAGACTGTGTTAGTTCAAATACTTGTAATGGAATGTTGTCCCTGTCTACATCAATTAGTGTTAATTGATGTTAAGTTCACATTAATGTAAAAGGTAGAACTTTGGCAAGCATGGCCTTGCTAGGAGAACAGTTAGGAAAATTCTTAAGGATATTTAAATATTTTTTGGTTGTTATTTAAAAGAATTAAGCATTGAAGCCAGAGCACTTGAAGCTCTTGCTTTCTTTTTTATACTGTTGACTTCTAAGAACTGCTTTAATATATTTGCATGCACATAAAGAATACATTTGATTAAAGTATCAGGAGTTTAAATTTTGTCTTCAGTGTGAGAGCATGGTTTAAATTGTCTGCCTCTATAATTATTCCTTTAGAGGTTGTTAGCCTTGAACTTCTACAACACATGCTTTAGTTTCAGAACATTAAAACTACAGACCTTAAGATTTAAAGTAGTAAAGTATCTTAATTTCCAAAAAAGAAAGCAGTTTAGTTTTAAAACTCAATTGTTTAAATAAATGCTGAGAATTCAGCCACAATTTGCAATCGTTCCTTGTCCCTAAAATAGAAAATGTAATGAGGACCAGAGCAGATCTCTCCAGGGACCTGGGGTCCTGCTGTTCAGGACACAAGTGAGGATTACCCTCATTACGTTCTGACTGCCACAGTGGGAGAATGGGGGAGCATTAAGCACACCTTCCCACATATTCCCAGTGATGTCTCTTTTCTCCTAAGGTGCACTGCTGCAAGGTACTGAGTTTTGGCCCTGGCCTCTCCACATGCTGGAGTGAAATACCCACAGCACCGAGTGCTCAGCAGCTGATCTTGGCTACTCTGCAGACATCCCATCACCTGCTGCTTAATAAGTCACATAAATGTCACAACCAGTGGCAGATGATTGCTGCCTCCCTTTTTATTGATAGTAAGAAGTCCAAAATGTTTCTAAGGCCATTCAGTGAATACAGTTGAAACTTGTTTCCTGTATTATTTTCAATATTTGACTTCTGAATAAATGCCCAACCCAGAGTTTTTAGTTGGACTTCTGAGTAGTTCATTCCAATTCACAGTACAAAACCAGGGTTGAATCAGCCCCTTTTTTAAACCCTTCTTCATTCCCAGCTGTGTACACCCAAGAGAACAGAACATAAAGAATGAGCATCAGTTCTGTTCTTACTTTTCCTACGGAATCCTCTGTGTGCATTCTCAAAAGAGTTAACACCCCTCTTCCTGCCCTTTTTCTCCTGTTCCCTGCATAGCCATATTTGTGTTTATCTTGTCACAGAGTGTTGGAATAGGATTGCTTTTCCCACAAGTGCCATTGCAGTTTCTTGCCCTGTGCATTCTTTAGAACCAGTCCCTATACTTTTTACCAGTAAGCATTGCTGATGAGAGCATTTAAAAATTCTGTTCTCAAAGTATCCTGATACTTTTTTAGGAGCACATTAAATCAAGCTTAAAATAAGCTCTAAAGCAGAGCTGGTAACCCTATCAAGTGATGGATAGAAAAGCAGTATGCCAAGCAGCATGTTCATGGCATATTTGCTGCCTCTGGTGAAAGAACTTCCTAGGTGGAAGAACTTAATGCTAGAGAGCAGCTGATCAGAGATTTCTTTGATAGGATTTTTGTGATTTCTCATGTGGGAGAAAATTCTCCCCTTATGCCCGAACCCAAAATGTCTGTTACAGAGAACTGTACAAAGCAAACAAGTCTGTCAAAACAAGAGAAAGACTCATACTAGGGTTCTTTGTTTATTAGAGGGTCGAATTTATTAATATTTAATTATTATTTAATTAATGATAACAGACATTTAGAAAGAGATCTGATAGCAAATTTTCTGTGGCTCGTTTTAATTGAAAGCTACTCTCAAATTAGGGAGGGATTTAAAAAGCCCCTGGAAGAGGCCTGGCTCAAAGTAGCAGTAGAAAATCTGGGACATCATTTCAAATGTAAAATGATGTTTGGCTTGCAGGATGTTCTCCTTGCTTATTTAGTGAGTTTTGTCTTCCGTTTGTTGTTTGTGTCCTTTAAGATTGTTCCTGATTTCTTTCTTTTTTAGCTATGACTTTTCTTTTTAACTTGTTGTAAGCTGATTCAATCTTTCTAATCTGTACTCTGCTTTCACACTTTCCAGACTTTCTAATGTATGCTCTGCTTTTACACTTTCCAGACACAAGGGAAATCTCTTTGCAAACCTGAGGAAGTTAAATACAAAGGACAATCGTGTACCATTGAGTACACTGCAGCCTACCTTGGGATGACTTTGTACCTTCTATTGTA
This sequence comes from Molothrus ater, assembly GCF_012460135.2. NCBI lineage: Eukaryota > Metazoa > Chordata > Aves > Passeriformes > Icteridae > Molothrus > Molothrus ater. The sequence goes on along the minus strand of NW_023416513.1, from coordinate 74,736 downwards.
AAACTCCTTTTGTGTGAGACTTTTAAAGAGCTACCTATGTTTGCAAGGCCAAACCATATTGAGCTTATTACTGAATCTGCTTTGTAGGAGTCAGTTCTGAGATGGAGAAGCTGGCTGCTCTGAGTGAATGCACTCTATATTTGACCGTCCAATAAAGTGTACTGAATGCTGATCTTGGCTGTTAGCCTGTTCTTTGTGTAATGAATTAAGGGGGTTTTTAAAACAATGTTTCCTTAAAGGGACATGGTCAGGTTGCATAATGCAAAGTTTTGATATTTAACGAGCAATGAATGGACTTGTCTTGAAACCTGAACACCAAATTATAGGCTTTCACTGGCATAGAAATGAAACTGATCTGTTTGGTTTTTAAACAGATACAAAAGAATCCAACAAACTCTGACTGTGTCTCTTTAAGCTCTTTTGTTTCAATTCTCACATGGTTTACTCTTGGTTACAAACTTATTTCCAGTTCTATTTTTTTTTTTTTTTTTGCATGGTGAGTTGGTTCTAGTGGTGAACTTGTGATGAACAGTTGGTGTATAACTTTTCCTTTGTGAATTTGATGTCAGTGCATGTCTGCATGGTGGTTTAGCATCTCTGTTGCTTTGTGCTGTTAGTTTTTCATGACTTGTCTCAGCTGAATTTGAAGTGATGCATGACTGGAAAACACTGTTTTTCAGGTTCTAAGGAGTTGGACCCATAGTGGTGTAAACAAGTCTTTAAAAGGGAGTTGTGAGTTGTAAAAAGAAAATAGTCAGTCATAAGTGGCCATATATCTAAAAAAGTGAGCTCTGACCACTGGAAATTAGCAAGTTATTTTCTTACCTATGTAAGACCAAATGTCTTGTTCCCCACGTGGTAATTCCACAGAGCCATGCTCCCTCTGGCACCTGTGTGTGTACCATCACTGGCCCTTCAGCAGAGGGCTTGGAAGCAACACTTGACACTGTCCTTTTTATCCTTCACTGCACCCCCAACACCTGCTTTAAGCCACAGCTGCTTTTCTTACCACACTGAAATGTGTAATGAAATCAGTAATTAAGAATATGGTTTCCTCATCTTATAAACATAGTTTTTTTTATGCCACATTAGACAATATGGGAGATTAATTATTGATCTTTTTGTCAATTCTGATCTCAAATCTTAGCTTTCCACTTCAAATTTAAATGAGGATGATGATGATAAAAAGTATTTGGTGAATTTTTTGTTGCATGCATGCATTTTACTCTCTTTACTGTATTGAATAAATCCTTAGAAGGTGATGCAGAAGGGGTGGAGGAAGTCACTGGAGCAGAGAAGACCACGGAGGAAGCTGAGGCAGCAGCTGCTGTGGAACCTGCAGCACAGGAGGAGAGTGCTGGACCCACAGCACAGGAGGAGACTGCTGGGGTACCCCCAGGAGCTGGAGGGGAGGATGACTTACTGCCTCCAGAGGAATCCCATGCTACGGAGGAAGCGCAGCAGGAAGCTGCTGCTAATTCAGAAGCTGATGCTAATTTGGAACTTGCTGATAATTCAGAAGCTGCTGCAGTTCAAGGTTAATTTATGAATGTAGTTTTTGAGTGTGTGTGTGTTGTGGGTTCTGAATATGTCTGAATATGTCTAAAACACAGATCAAACTGAGATTAAAAATATTTTGACTGCTAATCCATGGGCGTTTATCACAGTACCATCAAAGGCATTAGCAGATTTGGAATGATTCTCACTTTTTTCTTGGTGACTCCAGTGAGGAATGGATGCATCTTAATTGCCTTTTTAACAAACTTGAGAGATAGTGCAGCACTTCTAGTTGCTGAGTTTTATGAAAGGTTTGTGTATGAATGCGATTTTAATTCAAATGTGATTAGTTCCTGTGCTTGTCTCTGAAACCATCTATTACAAATAACATTTTAAAACAGTACTTAGTCTGATCTGCTGTAATACAGTTTATAGAAAGTAGAAGTGAGTACCTTGGCTGTGATTATTACTGCTTACATATAGAAATATTTATAAGGTAGAAGTTAAAATACCTAGAGCCCTGAAAATTTCCATTTCTATGGAATATGTAGACCACTTCATTTTGAAAGGAAGTAGTCTGTTTTATGTTAAATTTGGTGAATTAGAGCCATTAAGAGATATGTTTAAAAATGTATTGCAGCATTTCTTGCTCTAGAGAGCAATTGCAGAATTTCCCTTTCATTTCCTAAGCACTTGCTTGTGTCTGGAGGTGGTTGTGTATTCCTTTGACAGTGCTTATCTATGAATAACTGTCCATTGTTGGATAAGGTAGGATCTTCTGTATGGTAAATACTTCTGCCATTTTATTGAAGAGGCTCTTCCCTGAGAAAGGGAAGCTGGTATCTTCCCTGTGAAACATGGTGCATAGATTGATTAGATATTAGGCACAAAGTATTTCTTGTGAGGGTAGTGAGGCATTGGAACCGTTTCCCAGAGCAGCTGTGGATGCCCCACTCTTGGCAGTGCTCAAGGCCAGGTTGCATGGGGCTCTGAAGAACCTGGTTTAGTGGAAGGTGTCCCTGCCCATGGCAGATGGTGGGAATGAGATTTCATTTAAGGTCCTTTCCAACCCAAATCACTCTGTGGTGATTCTGTGATTAGGTCTGAGGATCTCATTCTGGACATGTTGATGCCATGTACTTCGTGATCACTATTTGATAAGAAGAAATATGCCTTGTAATTGTTAGTTCCTGCTGGTATTTCCTGCAAGTGGAGCAGCTCTTTAGAAATTACTGATTTCTAAGATCTAGTCCAGACTTGTGTTATGCTGCAAGTTGTTAGGGAGCCTGAGGGTCATCCCAGGTGCCTCCTACCAAACCTTGCTGCGGTGGTTTTTCTTGGCTGGGTGGTAAAGCCAGCAGAAACAAAGCTTTGGGATGTAAAATGGTCAAGAAGTTGAAGCCAAGGGGCGCTCTCCTTGCCTGATCTCTTGGGTGCTCCTGGGATGTTAGAGCTTACTCCTGAGCCCAGCTGTCCTGTGCCATGGAGCCCAGTGCACATGGCTGTGAGCAGCTGCTGGTGACGGGTGTGACCGGGTGAGCTCGCCATGGTTCACACCAGGTGACCCCCGTGTGACCCAGGTCCTGGCCCGGGAGGCTGGACAGGCTCCTGCTCCAGGTCAGCTCAGCACTCCCTGCTCCCTGGCCCAGCTCCCCTCACCCTGCTCCTGCCTGCAGGAGGGCAGCAGCGCCCCCAGGGCAGCTCTTCCCCGAGTTCCTGCCCATGGAAGGGAGGCCACCAGCAGCTCATGGCCTGACACACCGGCCCAAACCAGCATCCCTTTCCTCTAAGCTGCATTAGAACAAGGTTCCATTGGCATCATGCTCACAACAAGGTGAGGGTTTGTTTCGAAAGGTCTCTGCTTTCTCTCTGCCACTCAGTTCAGTGTCTACTTGCAGCCAACAGCTATTGGGCTTAAAAAAATTCTGATGAAAGTCCTTCTGGATGTAACTTTCAGTTTTGGACTTAACCATCTTTATCATGCATGTTATCTCCATTTAGAGGGACAAAGTAGCATAGCTCTACTTGTACTGAGGTAGAGAAGATTTTTCTTTCAGAACTTTGGAAAAAAGTATATATTTAAGTAACTTGAACTAGTTTTGTTGGCAACTTGGTGTTACTTCTACAGATGAAGGTGTAAGTATTTTTATTGTTACCAGTGAACCTCTGCTTTTTCAAATGCCTTTGTCTCTTCTAATCTATCAAGCTTTTAATCTATAAAGCTTTCTCTAATGTTTGGAGGTGCAAGCTGTGAAGGGATGCTTGTCTCCAGCTCCTGTATACAGAACATGTAAATGTATCATTTTACATGGATGTGCAGAAAACCCCCCACCTAAACCAGAACAGATACCAAACAAACAAACAAACGAAAAACCAACCCAACCTTGGAGGCGGATGCTTAATACTGAATCAGGATCATTTCCATTTCAGACAGCTAACAATGGTACCTGCCTGGAATGTTCTCCTTGCCTCAATAAGCAATTTACAATCCACAATCCAATCTGGAGTTCTGTGAAATACTGTTACCAGAATAAGTACTGAACTATGTTACTATGTTCCCAAGGTTTTAACTTCCTCTAAATTCTAATTCTCTCTACCTTTTTATTGCTTGAGCTGTCACTCTTGGTTACTGGTTGAATTCCTGTTGTTCTCCTTTCACAGTGCAGTCTGTGTGTGGGACCATAAATTAAATTTTTCTTCAGACAAATCAAATGCTGTAAAATTCACCGATTGGCCAAGTGCTATTTGGATTAGGGATCTGTGACTTCTGGTGTTTGGGTTGCCACCATAAATTCTTCTCCAACTCTGGTATTGAGGCTTGAGGTTTTGGCATTATCAACTGAAATAAGAGAAGCAATTAGCCCCAAACTGTGCTTTTCCAGACTTCTTCCTGACTTCTCTAACAGGTTTTTTTTTTTATTCTTTCAAGTATTGAAGGGCATGGTCTGTGTTTGTTATTCCCAAGGCCATTTGAGTGGGTGCCTGGGTTTGGGAGGATTAGTGTGTGAATGTGCCAGTGTTTTCCATGCTGAGCTCCAAACACACTGCCATGGCAGCTGTCTGCAGCCTAGAGAAACAACTGGAGGCTGCTCTGCACAGGAGCTGCTGCTCTCGGGACAGGACTTGTGCTGAGCCCATCATACAGTGATGCCAGGCACACAAAAGCACCCGATACAGTCAGTGCTCCCAAATTCTGGGTGTGCCGACACTGTTAGTACTTAGAAAATTACTGAGGAGTCCTCAGGGTGGTTTGCAATTGCTCATAACTATTCAGAGGCTTTCAGAATGATGTTGCTCAGTAGAACAGGCACACCATTCTAGCCATCTGTTTGTGTGAGGTGGAGGAATGAGGGCTTTTTACTGATTGTGATAGGCTGATCTAACTAAATTAGGACCTAAGAAGTTGAATTATGTAAATATTATCATATGGGGGAAGCATCTCTATCTGGAACTTGTGTTGGGTAGTTCTGTTTCACATTCATCACTTTCTTTTATCTGTCTCTTGAACTGCTGCACTTACCTGATTGCCATTCATTGGCCACTAGTCTCTTCTTCTTCCTCCTGATTTTCCTTCATAAAACTGAGTTTTAGATGAGTCATCATAACATAACTGGAAAATCTCTGTTGGAAGAAAGTGAGCAATATTTAGAAAAAAAAATTCTGTAAAAGCTGTGAGCATTGAAGAGCTCACAAGAGTTAAGAGTTGAAGACCCCAGCCAGTCCATGGAGAGTCTGTTCAGTTTTGATCAGCTTAGCCAAAAAGAATCTTACAGTGTGCACTGGGCTGGGGAGGAAGATTTTGGTAAAATGGAAAAACCCCTAGAAGTTCCCAGCTGAGTGCAAAGAAATAAGTGGGAGAGAAGTGCCTAAAATAACTGTCTTCCTATTTGCCTGTTCTAGAACAAGGGGGCAAGTGGCTCCTCAAAAATGGTGGAAGGACATGCAGTGAATAATAATGCCTAAATGAATGTCACTATTAATGAGAAAATAGATGTACTGCTTTTACTAGTATTCATAGCTCATTGTCAAGACTTTAAAAAACTCTTAAAATAACTGTATGTATTTAAATTGGAAAGCATCAACTCACTTTTTACAACAAAATCTGTTAGCATTTAATTTACTGTACATAGTATCACCTGTGTTTGAAATTTTCCTGCAAATACAACAATCACAGGCATACTGTTGGTCTCCTCATTTAGAGAAAAGATGGCAACAGGGACTCCTTGCTGTTTTCCCATGGTGGCAGTTCAAACCACAATGGCAACGATGGGGATTTTGAAGTTAATTTTTGGGCAATGTTTCCTGTAGCAGAGAAAAACATCCTTTGCAAACAACAACTTGGCTCCTTTAAAAACTGTGGATAAAGTGGATAAAACTTGGTGCAGTACTTTGTATGAGGAATGTTCAAGAAAATGTCTTGATTAGAAGTGTTTTTAGAATTCCCAAAGGGTTTAATACATCAAATTATTAGGGTGTTTTTCATACACATGGTTTATGTTAACTTATGCTAGTTTTCCTTGTGATCCATTCCAATCAGTAACTAAAGATTGTTCAGTGTTTAAAACAAACAAACAAACAAACAAGCAATGTGAGTTGCTTCTCATTGCTACAATTCCATGCTACAGAATATAAACCAATATTCCTGAAATTTGTGAGGTATTATAAACTATTCTGGATTAATGTGACACGCACTGTTATGCTTCTATTGTGACCATAATAGGCATCTCTGAATCTTTTTCTAATCATCGACTGCAGAGTAAACTCTCCTCAAGGGAATCTTCTGGTCATTAGTAGGAACTAATGAGGCTTTTCTTGGGAACTGGTGACCTACATCAGACACAAACAACCTGAGATGTGCTTGGCTCATTGAACACGTTTCTCTTTCTCTATGGAGTGGTGACAATTTTTCTTCTTCACAATGCCATGGTTTAGGCCCTCAGCTGGACCTCATGATCTTTATCTGGATTGCTTGGGGATGGTTTGCAAAAAGGAGAATATGTCATATTTGTGTGGTGGCAGGTTTATTAGACAGCCCAGCTTTCCTTTGCTCATCAGTTTCCCAAAGACCTTGGGCTCTGAGCCTTTGGTTTGTGTTCATCCTGTGCAATAGCTGGAATGCCCGAGGGACTAAACTCCTGATGCCCATGGGCTGTCATCACCACCTCAGGGGTTGGAACAATTTACCTTTCCATTTCCCCTCAGGCTGATGGAACCAAAATTTGTGAAGTTCCTCTTAAAGGGAATGACAGCTTCTTGCTGCTACTGCTGTGCTCTCCCCTGGATTAGATCCGAGTGAGCCAAGTACCCCTGCTTCCTGTGCTCTGTTTTGCAAGTCTTCTCAAATTCTTGAATTACTTTTCCAACGTGACAGAATCTGAATCTTTAAAAGTCAATTCTACTTCACTGCCAGTTTTCCATTAGCAGGTCTTTAAACTATTAAAATGAACCAGGAATATTCTGCTCTGCTTATCTTAACATTTCAGGGGGCATCCTGAGACCATCAATGTACCTGACTGAGGAAGCTTTCTGTAAACAAAAGCATCACATTCTAATGTAAGATGGTCCCTAAAAGACTGTAAATTAAAGACTGCTTCTAATTTCACAATTAAATTTGACTTTCCCCCTTCTCCCTGCCCACCTTTGGAATTAGTGTGTGACATTGGATATGTTGCAGGCAGCTTGAGTTATCAAAGCCTTGTTTTGCACTCCAGCTTTGGTTTGCGTGCTCCAGGTGGATTCCATTTGTATGATGCTGGCTAACTTGTGTTATTTTAGCTTTATAAAACCAAATTGTTCTGCAAAGAATATTTTTAAAGTAATTGAACCTGGTGTTTGGCATTACAGATCCCAGCCTCATCTTGACTGCCTAGAAAAAAAAATTCATCATATGAAGGATACTGCTTCAAGTAAAGTGATTCACTCAGAAAAGTGTATTTTTAAATATCTTTAAAAATTGCAGGATACCAGTGCTTCTTTATTTTTTTGTTGTTGTTGTTTCTAAATGGAAAGATCACTTTTAAATGAATCAAAGAATTAGGATTAGAATCAAAATATGTTAGCTTTAAATGAGTTGGTAAGGAAATGCAAAACTGAGGGAAGAAATACAGGCTGAACTCCTGAGCAGGCTGGGTTATCTTGTATAACCTCATTTTAAAACTTCTGTCCTTCTGGAAGGAGTCCCCACCTCCCCCCAGGCAAGGAAAAGACTGAATACAGCTTTCATTTGAAAATCTGGAACAGCTATCTTCTTCTTCTCTATTGTAAATCAGGAAAACGTACTTAGAAAACCACTTAAAAACGCAAGGTAGAAGTTTAAAATCCAGTAAGATTAAAAAAATAATATACAAGTCAGTTTGTATCTCTTCCTTGTTTCAAGGTCATCTTATACCATGTTTTCTGCTAGATTGTAGGACATGACTGCCATTGTAAGCTGGCCAAATTCTGCACTAGGGCTTTACATCCCAGACAGAACTCCAGGCTGTTTCTGCATAAAAACTGCCCCAGGAAAGCTGGAAAGCTTGTTTTCAAAGCTTGAAGGCTTCTGGGGAAGAGGCTGTGCGAGCAGTAGGATCTGGGTTCTGGAAGCCAGTGCACTTGCATGGGGTTTCCTTTATTATTAGCAGGAGAAAGTCAGCCTGGGCGTGTTTTTTTTTATTATCAGCTGCAGCAGGGATGAGTCAGTCACACAGGGCACACAAGTCCCTGCTTATCTTGTCACTCTGTTCTGCTGAGCTCACAAATATTCACAGAGTTCAAAGTGACCATCATGAGCATGCAGAATCCCTCTGCATTTGGGCTGTTTTCTGCTCTAACTTCACAGAAGTGTATAGCTCTGCACTCACTCTCTGGGCTGCAAGTTCAGAGCTTGTAGAAATTGTCCTTAAAGACTGCAGGAATTACTGCTTTACAGAGGAGGCAGGTTTTGGTGGGTTTTCTTTCACTGAATTGATAGGGATAGTTTTCTAAAAATGACATTTCTAGGTGAAATGTTGGATATTGTGCTAATAAGCTACTGGAGCTTCCTAAATCTGATGCCTTATTAAAACAACAACAACAACAACAACAACAACAAGAACAACAACATAACAAACAAACAAAAAAACCCCACAAGACCCAAAAAACCCCAATTAAATGCAAGCTTTCAGAACAGATCCACAATTTTCTTTTGTCTGTAAAATCAATTTCCTGTTCTGTATTTGTTCAACTCAAGCCAGATATGTTTCCAGCACACAAGTGGTTTGATATTGCATTAGGTGGATGTGTAATGTTGCCCAGCCACGTTCTGTTCCTGCGGGTGCAATTTGGGAGGCTGCATTTCTTCTCCAAATGGTTATCTCCTAAAGCAGAGGAGCTAAGGGCTGCCTGCGAGTGCCTGCAGCCCCCCTGGGCAGGAGCAGGACATGTTTGGGTTGGGATTCCCTGTGAGACATCAGCAATGGGCACTGCACAGATGTTCTGCACTGCTGGTTGTGCAGTGTGTGTGTCTTGTGGCTCTGCCTAACCTTGGGCATGCTTGCCCTCAGAATCCCTGCTGTGTCCAAATCCTGAGTGCTTTGGCACCAGCTGTTGATGCAACACGCACAGTCCCGTGGCTACAGTTAGCAAATGTGATCACTTTGATTCCTCTAAGGCTTTCGGTTCTTTTATATTGCCTTTTGTTGAAATCACAGCCAAGGTCCTAATTCAGACCTGGAAGTGTATGGTATACCTACATCCTTGACAAAATTGAAGAAAGCTGTAGCCAGCAATACTGGGATGCAGCTACTGATCCCAGCAGAAAACTGAAAATTGACAAATAGCCAATGAAAAAGCTTAAGGGAAAAAAAATAAACTTTCAGAAAGAAAAAAACTATACACAGAGGGTGAGGTTTTTTGCTGCCAATATAACACCTTGTATGAAACTGTGAAGTAATCCTTCTGTACACGGTAGAGTAATATTCTGTATATTCTGTAGAGTAATAGACCCTGCTGGGATGGGGGGAGTCACAGCACACCAAACGAAGCAGGAAAATTGTGAAGCCATTTAACTCCAGAGCTTTTGATGAGGATATGTGTGTGCAGGGGCAAGTTTCCCCCAGAGAATTAAGAAGGAGCCCAATGAGCCCCACTTTTGTGGATATGAAGGGAAACAAAATAATTCTTTGGCAGGCTTTAAATTGTATGGGTCAGGATGGAATTATCCCTTGACTGAGATCTATTTGGCAGGAATGCTGCTGAGTGGGTGTTTTGGTAAAGATGTCAAGGAGCTCGAGTGGCATTGTTCTATAAGGATAATACAGCAGCTGGGCATTCAGTGGAAAGCATAACATTAAACACCATGTGTCCTTATTGCAGAGAAGCAGTTGCACAATTCAGATTGTTTTGTTCACTTACAGCCTGTGGAAATTGTAAGAAATCTGGCATAAACAGACAAAATGGATCATAATCATCACTGCATGAAAAAATGCAGGGACTTCGGGTTTTCAAACTAATCATCATTCAGGAAATAACACAGAACCAAGTGAAGATGCTGTAACTTCTCTACAAATATTTTGAAAAAAATAAAGAAGCTTAATATTTTAGTATTTGAACTAACAAAAGTTAGGAGTGATTTTAGTTACATCCGTTATTTGCTGCAAAGTTCATGAAAGGCTTATTAACAATGATTTAACAGACAGAAAATCCTTCATCCAAGGATTATGGAAAATGAGTCACCATTGTACCAGGCAGAGATTAAAGTATCTTGTATGAAATAGGGTGTTACTGCAGGATTTTACATGGAGCAATTGCAAGAGATTAAACTGGATTGAAAAAATATGAAATGCATGCAGATTAAAAAACAAAAGATAGACGGTGTGAATAGCACTGGGAAACAGGGCAACACAAAGGAGAAATGCCCAAATTCTGTCACACTTTGTGCCACCAGCTCATCAGTGAGGCCTCGGGCGGTCTGTCTGATGTTCCTCGTGCAGAAGGACCCCGCGGGACAGCCCCACATCTGAGATGGGCAGGGGGTTCATTCTCAGCCTGCCGGGGCATCGTTCATCTGGCTTTGCCCTGGGATGGCAGCAGTTCCCTTGGACAGAGAAAGATGTGCTGGCCTTGGAATGGAACGCAGAGCGTTTGTTCCAGGACGTGTCCAAAGCGCCCAGAAACAGGCCGAGATTGGTGCTGGTGTCAGGTGAACGCTCAGGGCAGCCATTGGGAGGCCAGAGCCTGCTCCCTAATGCAAAACACTAGAGGACACTTGGACAGTATGCAGTATGGCAAAGGGCAAAGATGATCCTCACCAGGCAGGCTGAGACTTTGCTGGAGACAAGGCCTGAAGGAGAGTGACCCAGTGCGAGCTGCCGTGAGCGTGGACACTGGCACCAGCAGCTGCTGCCACGGTTCTCCCCCTAAACACCTGTGGCACCTGGAAGGGGGCTCCAGTCACACTGCTCAAGGAACGGATGGCACAGCCACTCCAGTACAAGATGTGTGCCCTAACCGAGGGCAATTCTGTACATGAACATACTGCACCCATTCTACAGACACAGGTATCCAAAATGCAATGCCTGCCACCAGAGCCTTTGTGTTTTAGGCTGTGACAGCTACTCCACAGAGACATGGATGAACACCTTGGAAGGAATCCATATTTTTTGCATTAGATTGCCTTTCTGATTGCCATAAAGAATAGTTCAGACCAGAGACAATTTTTTCAGTACAAGTGGTTAATGTTTGGTTTTAAGGCAGGCATTCATGTAGAAGACAAATAAACACAATTCTCATCCAAAGGAAATGAGGTTTTGTTAAAAAGCAGAAAAGACCATGGTGCTCCCTCTAGTCGCCTACTGATCTACTCTTCTTAGTGCAAAAGAAATTAGAATACTCACAAAGAAAAAAAAATTAAATACTATCAGCCAGAGAAAGAACTTTTGGTAATATAAGCTGAATGTTTCATGTTACAAACTGAAACCTAGCAGCTTGTTACCATAGCGAATATATGGCATTACATCAAGTATTGCTTGCTGTAAAATATCCAAAGTTCCACATTTCAAATGTGCTATTTCTATTGCATGGCTTTTCCCTATAAAGGCAAAAGTGCCAATTCCTGAGCATATCTTTTCCTGTTGCTTCTTCAAAGTCCAGAAAGCATTCTGCAAAGTAAAGTGAATAATTGATGTTCAGAATATGCTGTATTTAACTAGCTGTAAGGTGATATTTGGGGGAATATATGGGATGCTAGCTCTATAAAACTCGTATTTGCTGCATTTATTGAGCTCCTAAAGAAGCTGTTTACTTACTGTGTTTAATGGACATGGTGCTTGGTGTAGGATGAAACAAGACAGAGACAAACCTCCGATGGAGCAGTTAAAGCGTGTGATGATGGAGACCTCTGACAGGAAGAAGAACAGGACACGAGAGAATTTACTCCAGTAAAATTTAACATGCAGCTGCTGGGTGATGGGTTCTCTCTATAGAGACTGCCTACTAGTAAATATTACCTGTTAGAGGCTTTTTATAGAGACAGACTGCTTTATGCTTAAAGGAGTATTGGAAAATGGCCAGTTGGCCACTGCAGCCTGAATTGCAGCCTGAATCCTCAGCCTGATGCTAGAATATTTTTACATTAAAACTACCCATGATGTCTTTCCAAGGGTATGTGGAGTGTAGATGTAATGTCCCATGAATTAGACAGAAATCAGAAAACAAAGCAACAGTATCTACAAGAGATAATTTATACACTAGAGAATATTTGCCTATGTCTATATACATGAAAAGAGTTCCAGTTTATAGGTTTCTGCTCCAGGGCTGGAAAGAGGCAGACTTTCCCTGGAATTCCAAAGTTTTATTTGCATGACAAAATTTAATCATCTGCTAGATCCTGCTGTGTTCAGCCACTTCAAGCATATATGCTGGGCAGGTACTTCATGCTTTGTGAGCCTTGGTTGCTCACCCTCATTTACGATTGTGAATGGAAAGAGAAGACAAGGACCTTTTAAGTAGTCTTGGGTGTTGCACCTTCTTCTGCCCACGAGGAAAACTTAGTGACAAGGAAGGAGTAGCCCCAGCAGCCCCAGAGATTTCTGGTACACACTCAGAGAGCCAGGACAACGATGCTGAGGAGCTGTGGTGAGCCTCAGGGGGTGCCAGAGTCCAGCTGGGTCTGAAGTGTTGGTGTCTGAAGTGCTGGCAGCTGTGTGCTCTGAAGCAGCTGCAAGAGCATGCAGAACTCGAGTGATGCTGTGTGGCTGCCCGTGATGGCTGTGTTGGGCATCACAGCCTTAGCAGAAAATCCAATTTTCAAATTATCTGTGCTGCAGTAGAAGTAGGTTGCTAAATTTGGTCGTGGCAGTGTGGTGAGCTCAGCGCCCTGCTCAGTGAGTGGCTGGATGTGAACTTCATCAAAAACAAAAAATTCCCTTTGTGCTGCATATAACACATTTTATCAACATCTGTCTTGATTTGAAAGACAGAATTTTCCTAAATTGCATTGGTGTAAAGAAAAATATAGTGCATGTGGTATGGATAAAGCTTGCAGTGCTTTGATGCAACTATAAACAATCTGATATTGCTTTTGAAGCTGAATGATGTAATTGAATGCAAAGAAAAATGTGTGTTAGAATCATCACTGTTGAGATATTAAGCAGGAGTTTAGAAGGTCTGGCCTCTAAACCCTTTTAAAATTAGAATTAAAAAGATAAAAAGAAAAATGCCCGCATACCTAGTATAGCTTTGTAAATTCTACCCCTTTAGTCCAAGGATATTTTGGACTAAGGGAACCAACTCAGTTGACTATTTGCCATTGAAGAAATAATTTCCAGTGTTTCTCATGGGTGTTCTGTCTCCATTTGCAGTTTCTGAGGAGGAGAAGACAGCTGAAGAAGTTGCTGAAGAGCCCTAAAGGTACACAGTACAATTGCAGCATGTGGTTTTCTGCTCTTCACCTATCTTTTGTTCTCACTTAGTGCCAGTTGCAGGATGTGGTAAATGGACATGGACTGTTATGGTGAATTTGTATTTCTGCTCTCAACAAAAAAATAACTTTATTGAAGTATTTCTTATTTTTTGGGAAGCACTGCCGACATCTTTAGGGGCTAGGGAGCAAATCCTATATAAATTGTCACAGTGTGTGTTTATTTATAGCTTTATCTTAGTCCCATGCAAACTGGATAAAGACCTGGGAGTTGTAGCTTTCTTCCAAGCAAAAAACATCCTTTGGATATTTGGTTTAAATTATATGTGGCTACTGGAGTTCTGGATTATTGTTCTACACAATAAAGCAATAGTCCCCTGGACTTTTATTTTAAATAATTTTTTTCATTATTAGTCTCTCTGCACTTGCAATTTGTGCTAATGAAAAATTCTAAATATTCTTTGTATTTTGCTAGTGTCTTTCTCATGTGGCTTTATTTATTATTTTATTGTCAGAAAAGTTGCAAGCGTGTGCCTCTCAAGGTTTTTATTTTTGCTCAAATTGAAAGCTAAGAGTACCTGAGGGTACCAAATAACCAAGAAATTCTTTCTGCTCTGGAACACATAAATGCTGTGGTAAAGAGAAGGCAATTGAGTTAGGAATCTTTGTTTTTCCTTGTGAACATCTGACAAACCCTACAAATTGTTGCTGTTCCAGATTTTGATTTAGACAACAAATACCCTCTATAGCCAACTCAATTAATGAAGGCAGGTCAGGTAACTGAAAAGGGTGGGGGTGGCAGGGAAGGCAAGCTGTAGGAAACATCTCTGCTGTAACAAATTGAAAATAGATGAAGAAATAGATTTATCTCCTACTACTGTACAGGTTCACTCAATTCTGCTTCAACTGCTTGGACTCCTTTTGACAAAAAGATTACTTTTTATGAGTGTAGCAATGCAAGTTTAGAAAAGGGCCTCTCACTGAGTTTCAATTTGATCTTGTTGGCAGGGGGAAAATGATTGATGAAATATTTTACTATTTGGTGCTGGAAGATTACTGGTCATTTGACCAGTTTGCAAGTCTCAAACCACACTGCATTCCTAGTCAGGAAATAATTTTTGGGGTTTTGGGTTGGGTTTTTTTTGGGTTTTTTTTTTGGTGTTTTGATTGTAAACAGTTTGGAGTATGAAGCTCAACTCTGACTTTGCATTAAAACACATCATACTTTTTAAGGAATTCAAGGCAAAGAAAATGAAATTAAAAGAATGTTGACGTGAGAATCAAATCACTATCTAGTTAACTTTAAAAAAAAAACTGATTATTTGGTGAAGGGATAGAGGGAGTAGTAGTGGATTACATCCTCAGATAAGAAGCCCTAAACTGATGCTCAGAGCATGCCTGAGTCAAGATGTTCAGCCATTCTACTGAGTGTGGCTATTGGGCCCCTAGTGATGCTGCTGTGGAACTACTTGTGTCAGTAATCTCAGCACATACAACTGGTTTACCTTGGGCTTAAATTCAAGCCTGTAACTATTTGTAGAAGTCCAGCATGCAGGGGAATTCACTTATGCCTGAGCAATGTGGATGAACATGAACTCTGTACTCCATTAACTGTAACCTGCAGTCAAATTCACAGTGTGCTTTGAATGTTTGCAAAGAAAATCACCTGCTGAATGGTGTCTGTTGCTAAACACCATTTATTGTTGTTTCCTCTAAATCAGATTTTTTTTTTCTTTTTCCCCAGTAAACAGTGTGGACACCTTTGGAAAGTTTAATGCAAATATTTGTGGCAATCGACCAGCTGATTCCTGTGTGAAACCTCATTTTCTCTTCCTTGAAGCCATAAAAGAAACTGTGCAGTTTGTCCTGGCACACATTGTGGGCAGTATTCAGGGCTGCAAGAGATGCATTGTGCTGCCTAGAGAAACGCTTCTGTGACTGACACCTCTGCTGTAGAGAGTAGCATCCAGCCAAGCCACTCAGCATGTCCTAAATACATGTGCTAAGAGAAGCAGTGTGATGCCAGATGAGCTCCCTCTGTGTCATTGTCCTCCTGATGTGTACACTGATTTCTTACTTTTGGTCCAAACTGTTGTGCATAGTTATACGTTTGTAACATTCCGTGCTAAAATGCAAGCAAAAGGTTTTAAAATCAAGCCAAAATATTACAAAAGTACCTGCTAGCATTTTTTAATTAGATCACAGGGAAAATAACAACGTGTTTGCTCCTGAGTTTGGATTTGTGATTGTAAGCATAGGACATCTGGCTGCACATGACCTAATTTTCCCCCTGCATAAACATTCCAGATGCTCCCATTCCTTGCACAGTAACATCCAGGAGTAAACACTTTAAGGCTCCTGCTTTGGGAAGAAAACCTGTTTGCAAGCAGTAGCTATAGGTACTTGATAGCCTGGCCATCAAAATAGCACTGATGGGCATTGTCATCATGTATCAAAGTGGTGGCTGGCTCCTGCCTTGGCTGTGCTGGCTCTGCTCCTCCCACATCTCATGCAGCTTGCTGTGGTCTCTCTGTGCTGCCCTGTCTTGGCAGTGGCACGTAGTGGCAGTGTAACAACATAAAAGTTTGCTATAAACCTTCCAGCTGGCACAAACCACCAGCCCCTTAGGCCATGGCACAGCCTGTCTGCCTGTCTCTAAGCACTTGCACGCAGAGAGCAAAACCCCTGCGAAGGGCCATGCAGCAGGTGTTCAAATGGACAGGCATTCTTAGGGACTAAGAAAGACCTAAATAGCTAGATAACCTTGTTTTCTCAGCATTTGCTTCATTAAAAAATACAATTATTGTGAATAACAGGTGTGGATGCCGCTGTGCTCCCAGCCCTCCACTGTGCTACGTGCATGAGTGTGCATCTGAGAGCCCATTGCAGCCATCACAGAACGGCAATGGCTCCAAACCACAGCCAAATAAGGTATATTATGTACTATTTGTATAGAAAGCGTGTTTCATAAGGCCTGTCTGGCTCTTCTCTTCAAGTACAAGTTTGGAAAATGTTGAAAGAGAAGCAACAGCATCCTCCTGCACACGGCACAAAGCAACCCGTGCTCCTTCCCCCGCCATAAAGCAAATTACAATAGTGTTCCACCAAAGATATAGCCTGTTCCTCCTGGACCTGCTTAGGGGTAACTGGAATAATGCAGAGGCAAAGGAGGCTCCCGAGCTTCAAGGAGACAAACCACAGCCTTCTGCTTAAAGGGTAAAGCCTCTGTGATTGAAAGCAATCTCTGTAGACCAAGCTGCTGGAATAAAAATCTTAGACTGATATTTTGTTGGACAAGAGTCTATATTTGTCTTGTAGATTAAAAATGCTGTGATGGATGTATGCACTTAAATGTTCTATTTCTTCATTTTCACTAATTCCTAGTAAAAGAAGCTATTTTACCTGGATCTAACAGTAGGGTTTCTGATATGGTAAGCTTTTCTGAATGGCTCTTTATCTCTGGAACTGCTCTGGTCCATGGCAAAGAATGTTAGCCCTCTGAACAGCTGCCTGAATGACTGATCACAAACTATGGTTTCCAAAGATGTTCGTCCTTTCAATATCAAAAAACGGTGAGAGTCCTAAAACAGCCTGTACATGCTTTATGCCAGAGTTCCTCTTTTTTTACTTTTGTTTTGTTTAGGGTTTTTTTATTTAAAAAGAAAAAAAAAAGACATGCAGAACAGCATGGTCTGCTTCAGCACTTGAATATTTTAGAGTAACAACAGTGATATTTTGCAATTCGCAGAGGTCTGGCCATTGTTGATTCAGTCTTGCTAGTATGGAGTCTGAATACCACATAAATTAAAATTTTTCTGTCCTTCACTTTCAAAAAGTGAATTTTTGAGTTGCTACACAAAGGCTGTGATGAACCATGGAAAATTTTGAATTGTTGAAATGGATCATAAAGGAGAGCAATGCCACAGCAGAGAACAGACACAATGCAAGACTAAAGGAAAGGAGATGGGAGGAAAGGCTTGGTCTTGGCAATACACTTCACAGGCCAGAGCAAAGCTCGAGACTCCAGAATTTGTCCAAACAGCACGTTGCTCCTTTGCTGTCAGGAGCTGTCTGTAAAAACAGCTGGCAAGGATCTTCACCTGCCTTTAGTGCCAGCTAGCCCCTCTAGCTCACCTCTCTGCAGGATCACAGCCTGTTGCTGCTGGCAGCTGTTCACAGAGCTGGAAATTCTGGAGATGGCAAAGTCCATCTAACAATTTCAGGTTTAGTTTTTGTCTGTGTTGCTGTAGGTACAGAATTTCAATGTTATTTTCATTTGCTTCTTTAAAACATAAGACAATTACAAAAAAATCATAATTCAAACTGCAAGCTTGTACTCAGCACTTAGAAAATCGGAGAGTAAAATACTTTGATGAAGATTTCTTATGTCTGTGCAACAGGCTTTGATGATGTGATACTACTTTTTTTTTTTTAATCTGTTCTTCTGGAAAAGAAAAAAAAAACACAAAAAACCCAAAACAAAGACAAAAACCCAAAGAATTCCAACCCAGCCAAGAATGTGCTGTGATTCTTTTCCTCACCTGGCGGGCTCTTTCTGTCAAAAATTTTGAGCCAGTTAGCCACCCCAACTTCTGCTTTGCCAGTCAGGTGAGAGGAACACACAGTTCCAGCTGAGTGAAGAATGGGGAAATCAGTAGCTAAAATAAGTTACTTGTAGTGTTTGGCAGCATGTAAGGAATGATGATGCAGCTCTGTGGCACTTCTGTGGCTGCAGTCACCTACTGCAGGCGCTGTTTTCTCCCTGTGGGTGGTTTGGAAAGAGTGGAGAGGAGAGCTGAGAGGACAGAGGCACACAGAGGGTGAGGGGACAAACAGGGGCAGAAGGAATTTTATGTTAAAGGGCATTGGAGCTCACTTTGTGCGTTGCCCATGGGTTGGCACATTTCCCCGGAGTGCCATCCCTGCTGTGACACGGATAATTCTGTTCTTCAGAAGGGCATTACTTGGTTGTGTGCTTTTCTTGCTCTGCTCACCTGCTGCAGGAGATGGAGGCTGTGCAGGATGATGGAAGTTCATTCCATTCCCAAGCAACAGGCATCAAGCATCACCGTGGGTCATTGGATTCTCCTTTATTTGGGATGCTGCAGGAGATTTTGCCTCCTCCAGCTTTACTGGAGGGGGAAAAGGGCTAAAACTAGGTTTCTGTGCTGGAGTTATTCCTGCTAGTTACTTGAACTACAGGTAATTAAACAGTGTGTTGAAACAGCATGGTTTGCCTGTGGTTTACTGAGACAAACCAATTTATTTTTTATTTATGCCTCAACATACGTTATAAATCCATTTTATGACATGGGGTTGATGCCTCAGGTTTTAGGTTTTTTATTTTTCAGATTCTGTGCTGCTTTAGTGCTAGGTTCTGGGCTTCATACAAGGGGATGGTGAGCTCTGTGCACAGAGCAGGGAGACAAAACAGCTCCTTCTCTAGTTGGGGACCAAGGACAACCAATCCAAATCTCAGCCCCAAGAGCACAAACAGCACGGACTGAAGAGAGAAAAACAAGGATGGGACTGCATGGGCTGGAGCTGTGACCAGACAATTAACTCCGATATGCAAATGGACCAAAACTTATAAAAGTGACAGACCCCGTGACTGGTTGTCCATTTTTGTGACCATTTTGGGTTCACCTGGGGTGCAGCCCTGGCTGGGCTCTTGTGCTGCCCAAGGTGGATCCACTGAGGCCTCCTAATAAATCCCTGCTTCATTCTTCAGCTCTGCCCAGTCTCTGTTCTAGGTCAGCCTTCACAAGGCATCAGGGTGAAAAATACCCGAGGGGCTGTGCCCACGTGTGGAGCCTTAACACCTGCCACATGCAAAGGGCAGCAGGAACACGTGAGGGGCAAGGGGACCGCCGACATTACAGCCCCTAAACGGGCAACCCCCTTTGGAAAATGGTGGGAAGCCCTGTCTCTGAGGGAATTCTGCCCGACAGCCAGTCAGAGCAGAGAAAGCTCCCATGAACGGGCTGCAAGCCAGTTACTGACCGACCGACACCCTCCTGGGGTGGGACAGACCTCCAGATACCCTGAAAAATGCCCGGGAAATCGGGCTGTGGGAGCAGTCTTAGCCCATAGAAGCATTTAAGTGCAACACAATTTGCCCTGCATTTTTGTTTTGGTTTCTTGGAGGGAGTGGGGTCTCTCCCGGAGGCTGAACTTGTTCGGCTCCCCTCTCTGGCACACGTGCTCCATCTGCTGAGCATCCAGAGTGTGATTGATGAATAATGCAACGTTGACTCTCACAATTAAAAGGCAAACATTATGTGTATGTTAAGAGAAGTTTTATAGATTTATAGTTATGTTTTACCCCCCTGTCCTAGGTTACAATATTAAGATATATTCTCTTCCCATCCACAAGAGCTGCTGAAAACCAGGAGGGGCATTGTTCCTTCCTTATTCCTGTTAAAGGGCCCATCCATGCCTTTCCATATGACTCAGAGATGACTCCCTCCAGGAGCCCTTTCTGTTTCATGGACCCACCACAAGGCTCACAGAATGGTAACAGCCCACTGTGAGATGCTCTGCCCAGGGGAGGAGCTGAGCATCCCCACCTGGATATAATCTGGGGTTTGGGGCAGAACAGTCTGTCCTTCCACTGGATGCCCAGAGGAATGGCCTTCTTTTCCACTGGATCTTCAGAGGAAGACTGCACCCTTTCTCCAGGATCACTGCTGCAACAGAGCCACATCTGCCACTGCAGGAGGGCTGCAGCCACCGTTCCAACTGGACTGCCACCAACACCCTGACCCATGGGGTCTCAGGTGGTTCTCCGACTTTTTCAGTGGTTTTTCTTTTGTATTATTGCCATGCATTTTGGTTTTCTTTTCCCTTTTCCTAATAAATTGTTTTTCTGACTTGGAGTCTCTCACTGGTTTTGCTTTCAAACCAGAACAACCCCCCTTGGATTGTTATCACAGTATGGCCAGCTCGTTACTACGGCAACACCTGACCTCCAATCAAGGTGTGAAACACTGATCTCCACCACTGGACAGCGAAGGAGTCGATTGGCAAGACTTTGGGAGGGGCTAAAGACCCCTGAAAGATTTCATTTCCTCAGGAAAGGAAGCTGATGCCCTAAAAATGCAGAGGGAAGAAATATTCAGTTCAAATGTGTAAGGAAGAGGAGCCAGAGCAGTGAGCAGAGTCTGACAGCGTGTGAAAAATGCATGTATTTTATGATTGGCTTTTGGCAAATATTAAAATGAATATGGTATGTGTTGTGTTAGAAAGTAACACTGTATTAATTCTCTTAAGTAGCATGGTAAATATAGTTTTAGGTTATAAAAAATGTTACAATAGAAACTATGTTATGTTGGAGACTTTTTTTAAAGAAAGGACTCGCAGTGAGATAGCAGCCACAGGACACCTGAATCTTTCAGAGAAAAATAATTTATTGCTCTCTTATCAGAAGAAACGAACTTCTTCCTGCCTCGAAGGCGCTGTTAGGATTCAGAGGAAGAAGTTGATGATGACCAGACAGAATCCTGTGTTCGAATGGAATTTATTCCTCATGTATGAGATGTATGAATATGCAACAGGCTGTTGTTTTTAAGGGTTAATCCTCTGTTAACGGGGGTCCTTTTTCAGGCTTGTGCTGCCCAAAAAAAGGTACCCGGACGTCCTTAACTCTTTGTATTTATTGTCTCATATTGTCCTAATTCAGTTTGTCCAAATTATTATTACTCTAATTATATTACTATTTTTAAATACCGATTTTATTACTATTAAACTTGTAAAATTTTAAAACAAGTGATTGGCGTTTTCCACACAGCGCATCTCATAGTGCCAGGGAACAATAAGAACTGGATTAGGAATTTGCCCGGTTTCAAACCCAGCGCTCTGCGAGCCGGCGGGGTACAGCTGCGGGCCGGCATTTCAGCACTGCGCGGACAGGACACTGCCTGGATGGGCTCTGCACGCCCGAGGCTCCGCAGCCGGCCCGGCACGGGCGCACGGCGGCAGAACCGCTGCGGGACAGCCCCGCGCCCGCGGACCGGAGCGCGGTGCGGGCGCAGGCACCTGTTCGACACAGCGGCGGGGCAGCGACACCCTGGGGCGTTCCTCGCCGCAGCGTCCCCGCGTCCAGAGCAGGGGCTGCTCTCGGCTCGGGGCACGGCGGCGGGAGCAGGGGCCGCTGAGGAGACGCTGAGGGGCCGCTGAGGGGCCGCCGCTCCGCGGGGTCGCCCCGCGATCGCTCCGGGGCCCGGGCGAGCCCCGCGCAGGCGCGGAGCGGCCGCGCATGCCCGCAGCGCCCCCGCGCGCCCGGCGGCGGCGGCGGCGGCGGCGGGGCGGGGGGGGCCGGGCCGGGCCGGGCAGGTCGCGCGCTGCGCCCCCGCCCCTCCCGCGCGGGGCGGCCCCGGCCCGGCCCGGCCCCGGCCCGGCTCTGCCCGGGCGGCGCCGCCGCTTCCTGCTCCCGGCCCGGGCGGGCCACGGACGCGGCCTGCCGGCGCACGGCCACGGTAAGGGCGCGGTGTGGGCTCCTGCCGCCGCCGCCGCGGCGGGCGGGCGCTGACAGGCGGCAGCTGCCCTGCCAAGGGGCCGCGGGGCCGTGGCGGCTCGGGGGAGGCCGTCGCGCTGTGTGGGATGGCCTCGAGGTGGCGGGGCCGGGGGCCGCTCCGGCGGCACCTCCCACCCGCCGCAGCCGCACTTTCGCTTTCGCGCGGGGCGCGGCGGAGGAGCCGGGGCCGTCCCGCTGCCCGCGGGGTCCGCGGCCGCCGGAGGGGGCGGCGGGCGGTGCCTGGAGCTGTCAGCGTCCACAGCCCGGGCAGCGCGGCCCCCCGGGCCGGGCCGGGGCGGGAGCGGGGCGGCGGCGGAGCGGGAGGCGGCTGGGGCAGCGCCAAGGGGCAGCGCCTTGTTTACACAGGGCGTCGGGAGAACATGGCAGCCCGGGCGTGCTGGACACTCGCTGTCATGCGTGATCGCCCCTGCCGCGCTCGTCCCCGCCGCCGCCGCTGCGCGCCCTGCACCGCCCGCACCCTGATAAACAGCACGAGTCTGGCGGAGTTCTCATTATAGCGCGACCGTAAAACCTCGCACTGGGTGAGCCCAGCTCGTGTTTATCTGTTACCTTCTTGGATGCGTTCCCTCTTGTCTCTCCCCGCTTGAATAATTCAGTTTTTCATTCTGCCTGCTTCCCCCGCTCATGGCTGGTCGCTGTTACCTCTCTTGTGACTTTTCTTTTGTCATTTAACTTCTTTAGCAAAGACAGCACAACCTTACTGCAAGTTTACAAACAGGTTCTGGATCTAGTCCTTATTGCTCTTCCTTCTCCGCTCATTCCATTTCATGTAGTGGACAGGATTAGTTGCTTTCAGAAAGGTGCTGGGACAAGGATGGTTCTTTTGTGTGCTGCCATCAGTGACACACTCTTCATCTCTCAGGTTTCAGTAGTGTCTGCTTCAGAAGGTGCCTGACTTTGGGACTGTTACACACATCTTTTTATATTCAATAGTCTCATCAGCTACTCAGGAGCTTTACCATCGTAAAGCTATCTAACTTAAATCTTACAAGTTTTTAACCTCTAGAATATACTGCCAGAGCTAAGTATGGAATTTCTGCACACTGCTTCTTTTTAGAGTGTGTGTTGGGGTTTGTTTTTTAAACCTACATCCTCACCATTTAATTTAATCGTCTCTGCTGCTTTATTATGTAAAGCGATGAATAATTCCTCCCTACTCTGGCTTGTGGGGGAGTGGAAATGCCTGTTAAGGACCAACAATCAGTTCTCTGGAAAGAGAGGTGCGAGTCGAGGGGAAGCATGCGAGCCTCGTGTCCGAGGGAGGAGAAGGTTACAGGGAATCTTTAAATAGAGAGCAGCGGGAAGGGAGCCTGCTGATGGGATATTGAGATGCACCAAGGTCCAGGAGCAGCCTGCTGAAGCCACAAAGCTTTTTGCAGAGCGTTCATAGTTTCTAAGTGATCATAAGCTTACATGTAGTTTTGGGGCTCATCAGTTTGAGCTTTTGAGGTTTCAGAGCAAACTTTGGATGTTCAAATTATAAAGGTATGGAAGGAGATCTTCTTGTGTTTTAGTGGATTTGATGCATCGTTAATTTGATCCGGCATAATAGTTTCTGTGCATTCAGGAATAAATTTACTGCTTTTTTTGTATAAAAACTTACCAAGTGTGGTGTGGCTGGGACTACTTTGCGCATCCCTTATTTTGATTTGTATTTTATGAATTTTAGTGCTTGGTCTAAATTGTGAGGTACTGTAGACTGTGTGGTTTGCATGCTCCCCTGACCTCGTGGGTGCAAAGATTTACTCTGTATCCGAATTTCGATATAACCTGTGCAACAAACTTGAGCAAGAAGCTTAGGATTTTTGTTCTGCTCAGACAGCTTTTTCAGTAACTTCATTTTTTCAGTTCTTAGACTCGTTGAGTTTCAGAAAAAGAAAGCCAATTTGCTATTTCTTCTGCATGTGCCAGTTTGAATCAGATAGCCAGAGCTGTAAATACGATCTGGGAAAACATCTTTAAAAAGACTTTTCAGTCAACATGGAATGTTTTGTGGAGTGTGCTGTGGTTTGTATGTGTCAGAGTGATAGTGGCATTTACTGCTGCATTTGAGGTTCTGCCTATGGAAGAACACCTCAGTGCCCCTAGGAAGCCTTGTTCCTCTTAATGGGATGTGATCTTGGCAGGTGTACTTCTGCTCGTAGAGTAGAACTAACCTCATTTTCAAGCCAACTTTCTTAACTTTTTTTGGTTTTGATTAAACCAAAAGAAGGCTGTTTTGGGGAAAAAAAAAAAAAAAAAAGCTGTGTGTGATGCTACTGTGCTACTGCTAGCTGGAGTCCTGCACTTGCATCTGTGGAGGTATCTGCACAAATCTCTCGTCAGGATTTAGGATGCCACCTGAATAAAAGGGAGATGTTGTTCCAAGTGCTCTCGTGGTGGTTCTGAGTGCCTCTGGGCACTGCTGCTCAGGCCTCTCTGTGTGTTTGTCTTGTTTTTGTGTAGGGGCATCTTTCTGCAAGCATTGTGTTTTGAGGGGTTTTTTGCTAGTCTCTTTTATAATTAAAATGAAAGTGTGCTAAAGCTATTTGCAGACTTACATTTAGAGTTTTGTTTTGAAATCAGTCCTAAATAGCTTCACTTGAAGTGTGGCCTAGAAGAGATGACTTTCTCTACCGTCCTTTCTACACTGGTTTTGAGTTGTTATCTTTTATTCTGTTGAGCTGCATGTTTATGCATGTCCCTGTTAATCTGATAGCTAGTTATGCACAGGGGAATCACCTTCAGATACTGTTCTTACTGGGATTTACAGTTGTGATTTGCAGGTTTTAAACTTTCTGCCAGAAACATGGGAGAGCAGTTTGGATTTCTTGTAGGCACACGCTTGGACACATAATGTGGGTCAGATAAATGGACTATTCTAAATGTGAATGAAGTGGTGTTTTGCAGCCTTTATTGCCGTGCCCTGGAGCCTCTGAAGACTTGCTGTAATTGGTTCTCTTGACCAGTGAAAGTTATAAAAATTTGAGTCTTTGTTGTGTGTTTTGTAGTGTGAATAGTTAGAAACTTGTTGCTGTTGGGGCAAAGTATTCAAGATTTGGAATTTTTGGTTTGACTGGGGTTTTGTTTTTTATTATTTGGTGATGGGAGCATGTAGATTTATTTTTGTTTTCCCATGAGGTATGTATAAAAATAACAGCAAGGATGTTTTTGTGGTCATAAGGGTTTTTTCAAATGTTTCAGAACTAGTTTTTCTCTGAATTTTTCCATTACCAGAAGGAACAGGAGTGGATGTCAGAACTGTAATAACATAATTTGGTAATTTTTTTGGAAATGTTAAATTTATTTTTTCTGCTCTGATGTTATTCTGTATTTTGCTTTATTGTGAGCATCTATCCAGAGAGGAATTAAATTTGTAGTGTGCGGGTTTTTTTGTTTTTATTTTTAATCTTTCTGCAGGTTGTTCTGTAATTCAAAACTAGTTTTACTTTGAACCAGCTTCTGTGCTTGCTAATTGTGTCACTGGGGACAGCCTAGTCCCTTACAAACCTGAATCATCTCTTGCTTTAAGAGTCTGACTGTCTTTAGCCTTTTGGGTGGCTTAGTTTTGGGAAATGTGAATTTCTGAGCTGATTGCTGGAAGTGACCAGACAGCATTTTCCTTCAAGTTCAAATCCTGTCGTATAAAGGCTTGGAGCACCTTGATGGGCTATTCTGCATATTCAGTCTGAAGATACAGTTTTGTTAGTGAGTGCTGAGATTTAGCACCTCACACATTCTTCTGTGTGCTTTCTTTCCCCTTACTGTGATCTCTGCCCCAGCTGGAAAATGAGGATTTTCATTTATGTTTCTGCATCGCTTTTACTTCATTTCTACAGGAAATCAGTGATTCATGTGGAGGTAGATCAGCATAAAAGTGATTGACACCTTTTGTAACCTGGGAGACAGAGTTTTAGAGAGAACCTGATCTTGTAAACAGTACTGGGCCTTTTCAATGGATGCAATTTGGCAGTTACTTGGCCACCTGTGTGGGATTACAGTACCTAAAATATAAATATACAGTAGGTGTGGTCTAGTGTTTTATTTATTTGCATTGATATTTATTGTTATTGATTGATTGTGTGTTTGCATTAATATTCTGCATGAGAATTAGCTCTGTGATGTGCTTAAGCAGAGGTACCACATGAAGCACTCTGTGTTCTCTTAGCTGTGAGTCTGAGTTGCAGGAATAGTGCTGATGTTTGAAACAGGTTAGAAGGTTTGTGCTTCTAATTTAATATGCAATTTAATTCCTTTGGCCTTCTGTTTTGGGTTATGGTTCATTGGCAATATTTCTATTCTGTATATAAATGAAAACTGTAGAAGAAGAAAAGATTTTGCAATAAAATGGATTTTTTTCTTCTGATTCATTATTTTAGTGTATTCATAAGCAATTGTTTTTCTACCTAAGGTATTTTTTGAATGTAAGGACTTTTGGATAGGTAAGGAGTAGGGTTTTTGTTCCAAAAGGTCTGCAGGGTGACAGGTGTATATGGCTCCAGGGGATGCCTGTCCAAGGCTTTTCAGCCCGAGTCCTGTGTGGGGAGCAGAGGAACTCCTAGGCTTCCTCTTCATCAAAAAGTGCTGCTAGCTTCACAAGGGAAACAATGGAAAATAAAGTAGTTCCTTTATTTAGGGGGGGGTTGTGCTGTTACAAATTAAATAGAGTTAGGCATGAGTTGTGCTTTGCCATGTAGAGTGGACTGCCTAAGTGAGCAAAAAAAGCCTTTTTTTTTTCTAAATTGTGTATGTTTTTTCTTTCTTTTGAAATGTATCTCGTGCTTATTCCTTGCTTAGTTTGTATCTGGCTGGGGAGATGATCAGCATTTGTAATTTCTGTTAGTGTAACCTTGCCTGTAGGAAGCCCGGTTACCCTGCATGAATCCAAACAAGTGCTTCCCTGAATGTGCAGGATGAGTTCAGTTTAAACCAGGTTCTGCTATTGAAAAGCAGACTCACTGAGCTTGCCCATTGCAGTGCTGATGATCATTTCTTTCTTCAGTGCTTATTAGATGGCCCTGTGTTCTTGCAGACCTCAGTGATTGTTGTAGCCTTCTAATGGATGGATTTTATTAAAATGTTGGGCCAAATCCTGTCTTTTGTTAGAAAGCACTGATCTCACTGTTTGCTGATGCCCTATTTTGATGTAGAGATGCAGCATGCAAGAGGTTTGGAAGACTTTTGAGTATAAATTATGCAAATAACTTTAAATTATTTTGTGTTTCAGCAACCTCTGCCTAGCTGTTTAAGAGCAGTGGACTGTGAATCCAAGCCTTTGATATCCTGAGCTTATCAGCATTAGTATCTTCAAGAGAGATAAGAGTTCTCAAAGAATCTTCGGGGGATGCACCATGACATCAGTAGTGATTGACAATGGAGGCCCTGCCCTGGAGTTTGACAGCAAGGAAATAAAAAATCAAGAGGTTAGAAAAATAAATAGCACTTACTTACTATCAAACTTTGAGACCTTTTATCTTAATTTGAAAGAAAATTTTGCTATGAACTTGCTGTGAAAACAGATGGGATGGATCTGAGATTGTTGTGTAAGGAGGAAGAGTGGGGCCATTTTCCAAATACCTTTTAGTAGAAGAATTTGTTGTGACAGCAGTGGAAGCAGGAAGCCTTGAAGTCTGTAGTACAACTGTAGACTGGGTTTACAAACTTGTATTCTATACCAAGCTTTCTTTAAACATCTCAGATGTGAGGTACAGAACAAGTTGAGCAGAACAATTCACAGACCTCTTTTAAAGTTAGCCAGCACAGCATATTTTATTGTGTTTTGCATTCTTATCAACCAATAATAAATACTCTACTCTTCTGTAGCTTTTAATAAAGATGATCTGGCACGGTTCTGCTTCTGCAGCACTAACTGATTGTATTTGCTTTTACAGACATTTTGATCCCTAAATAGGCAGAGATGGCATATAAGCTTTCAAGTAGTGAGTTCTTGTGTAATAACTTAGGCACTTAACCCAAAACGTGTGTTTGGAAGGCACAGGTCCGATGTAGGTACCTTGCAGAGTGCATAGTCCAAGCCTTTGTCACCTTTCATCAAGCAGAGAGAGGAGAAACACTTCCCATAGCTCACTGTCTTCACTGGAAAGTGTGCTCTTTTCTAATATCTTAAGCTGTCTGCTGCTTTAAATTCTCCTTAAACTAAGGAAAACTTTGAGATTTAGAAAGTTCCCTCTAATGGCTGATAACTATCTCTTATTCTTTTAATCTCTTGCTTTGGAAGAAAATTTCCTTTAAAAACATTTGAAATTATTATCATTATATTGTGAAGAATTTAAGAACCTAAGAGGAAAACATTGACATAGAGTTCAATAGTGCAGTATTTAGAGCATTTTTTTTTCTTTTCTTTCCTTTTTTTCCTTTCCATAGGAAAATGAGCCTGTCTCTGAATTCCCAGCAGTGGTTGTGGAGCCAGTTCCTAGTGCCAGACTAGAACAGGGTTACGCTGCTCAGGTCCTGGTTTATGATGATGACACTTACCTGATGCAAGATGTAGCAGAGGAACAAGAAATTGAGACTGAAACTGTGGAAACAGGTAGACTTACTTAATTCTTTTCTTCTGTGAGGCTTTTGTACTTTTAGAAATCCCCAAGGAATGTGTCTGTCCACAGGATGGAGGTCTTGACGTGGGCTCACATCTCTTTGCTCTAAGCTTAGTTTTGCTTAGGCTTCACAGGTGACAGGATTGCCTGGGCAGGTGAGAATGTCATGTTGCCTTCAGAATGCTGCATTGGAGCACTGTGTCTCCTTCCTCACGAGCAGGCAGGCCTTCAGTTCTGTCTTTGCTATGTCCTTATGCAGGGAGTTCACCAGACAGCTCAACTCGGAGTTTTTCAAAACCAGCTGAGCCATGGAGTTGGCTGGAATTCAGCTTCACACTGTGTGTGAGCCACACAAGTGCAGGGCAGCTGGAAGTAGGTCCTGTGTGGCTCTCTTTACCCCATCTTCCAGCTCTGGTCCCTTCCTGTCTGTCCCTTCCTGTCCTGCCTTTTTGTGCCAGTTTGCTACTGCTGGTTTGGTTGCAGGAGTGGCTGGCTAGGGGGAGTGGAGTTGGGCTGTCCCTTTATGGGTGAAAAGCCTAACACATTGAAATTAACACCTCTATCTATAAAATAACAAGTTAGGAATGAAGGAAGGAGTGGGGCTTTGCTGTGAAAGATGAAGTGTTCAGATGAACTGCATCTTTCTGTACACCATCTCCCCAAAGAGCATGATGAGGAGTTTGCTTTTTCTGAGGGGCACCAAAGTGTCTGCAGAAACAAGAGCTGTGCTGCCTAATAACCTCTGGCTGTGGGGCTGTGATTCCTGCTCTCCTTCCCTCTCGCTCCCTTGTGTTGTTTCTCAGACTTCTCTGTGCTCATCTTGCCAGGAGACCCTCAGCTGTTCTGTGTTTTTGTTGAGTTAAATTTCTGCTGGATTAGCAGAGTGTTGGAGTAGGGAGCACATGGGACTGCAGCCAATGGACAAGTGCTCTTGGGCACTCCAGATGCAACTGGTGAGCCCCACTTGACATGGGTAGCATCTGCTCCTATCCTGCAGCTGCCTTATTTACAGCTGGAGTTTGAATTCGTGATGTCAGGAAAGCAGAATAAAGGTGAGAGACCGTCCCAGCTGCTCAACTTGGCATCTCATTAGGGCTATATGCCTTCCCATCAGATTAGGGGAGTTTCAGTGCACATTTCCCAGCAAACAGTGCATGCAATTGCTCATACATCCTTCTCAAGTTGGATGTTATCCTGTAGCATTGCAGCAGAAATCACAGGCATCAACTTCACAAGGTGAGCATGAGCTAGTGATGCAGCTTTTGGGACAATACTTACAATTCCAGTTTACTGAAACGTGTTTTGAAAGAAATATGCTAATTAGGAGTTCAACAAATAAATGTAAAGAGAAGTTATGAAATAATGTATTTCTTAAATTTAATTTCTTACTATGGTAATAAAACTTTTGAGGATAAGGTAAGTGAGAAGTGAGAGTATTCTTCCCAAACTGAGTTTTACAACTTAAGTTTATATTGGAAAACCTTAAAGAGCTTATACTTCAAAAGATTTGGTATTCAGGAGTTGTTTTTTAAACATTAAATATGCTGTTTCTAGAAAGATTTTTGTAGAAAAGTGGCTAAATTAATGGCTAACAGAACAGCTCTTTTAGGATAAAGAGCTGCTGCAAATGAACTCTTTATGTTTTTAAGCATAATTTTATGGCCATAATAAATGGAGGGAAGTTACAGTTCAAAACTTGTCGCTCTTCTCCAGGAATAGTTTTATGTAAGCTGCTGTTCAAAGAAAGGGACATGGGTGCTTCCAAGCCTTGCTATTTGCAAGTATAGTCTTACAATTTATAGGGCAGTTGATCTGATAATTTGGTGTCTGTGGCTGGAGATGGCCAGAGATGTGTCTTGGCTGCATGTAGTTTGCTGGTGTTTTCTGTGTTGCTTTTGTTTTCACAGTTTGACATTAATGTGTTCTTAAAAATTCGGTCTGATAAGATCATGGTATATTTAAATCAGTTCAAATATTTATTTGTTTTAATACTTTTGATCTAAGAATTAAGAGGCAGTGAAAAGCCAGTAAGCAGTGGAGGAGAAATTAAAGTTAATGAAGATTTTAGAAACTGTGAATGCACACCCATTCCTAGAGCCCATCTGTTAAGTATTATTTGTGTAGTGTATACACTCATTAGTCCAGTGTGGTTTCCACGGTGTGATTACACATGACAGTGAGTAGTGCTCCTTCCACAGAACTGATGCCCAGGTTGGTGAAGGGAGTGCTTGGTTTAGGCTGGTCTGAGGGAGGCAGTCCTGTGGGGCATGTGTTGACACAGCCAGGAGTCTTTCTGAATTATTTCTCATACAGAGAGGTGAGAGGGGCAGAGAGAAAGTCTGAAAGCCCTGAGAGACATTCCTTTGGGTGATGCACCATTATTAGCAGTGGATTGCAGGACAGTGAATCTGAGTGTGCTGGTTTTAAATTTTAATTTTGTAGTAGAGATACTGGGCTGGGGGTAGGTAGCAATTTACTGTAGGGGAGAGGTGGGAACAAGTGCCATGGTAATTGTTAATGAGAAAGCAAGCTAAGGCAGTAAACCAGGTACAATGTTTAAACAGCATTTGAAGGTGCTAATTTTTTGAAGTACGTGCCTTTATTATGCTAATGATCCCAATTTAGAGAGCTGCAACAGTTTGATTTCTGTACATCTTAGAAGAAAAATCTATCATTGCTAAAGTAGTCCCAATACATTCTACTTCATAAATGACAGAATTAATTGCTGCAAAATTTTTCATGTTATTTGATAAATGTGGTGTTGTTGCACCAAGAATGAGTAGACTCAATACCTTGCGTGGTTCTAGATTGTACAGACAGCACTGTAAATACTAAGACCCATCTTAAAGAATGCTTGGCATTACTTGAAAAGGATCCCTTTTCACATAGTACATCCCCCTTTGTCAGTGTCTTCCCTGTTGGCCACGGACCTGATGTTTTTCTCTTCCTGTGACAGTTCATTGGCAGTTGCAATGGCTGCTGATTTACGAGGTTTAGAGCATTCCAACACTCGTTCAGACAGCCTCGGGCTGCTTTGCAGTTAATCTGAAGCTTCATCGCTGATTAAAATATAGCATTATTCTGGCCTCCAGAGATAGGGATTAGCACCCTGTGTGAAAAATGTTGTAGGGAAGCTGCTGGGGCAAAATGTACCTAGGACACTAAAGAGATGATCTGTGCTGTGCACTGAATGGTTCCACTCGTGGTTTGCTGTTCTGTGAGTGGATTTGAGACTGTGTGGGCTGTAAGGACAGTCATGCTGAGCCAAGGGCAGAATCAGGGTCTGCAGCTGGTTTTTAATTTAAAAACTTCCCACATTTATGAAGCCACAGTTCAAATAAAATGCACTACATGATCATTATAAGTACTCATGAATTTTTAGTTAATTCTAGTGGAATATGGGAGTTTTTGCCCCTCATCAGACTCCTTCCCACTAATCTATCTTGCTTCATGAATCAAGGATCATTATTTATAATTAATCCTTTAACTGTAAAGTGAATCCATTAACTACTGAAGTAAAACCCAAGTGTCTTTCAGCAAACAAGAAAACCTTAGTGGTTCATTGTTTTTATTCTAGAAAAATATGCCTATTTGCTTGGAATAGAAAGAGGAGTTTTCTAGAAAAAAACAAAAGATAGAAATCTGGGTCATTTCATGTGACCTTATGACATTCTTTGTGGAAGTAGTGAGTGCCTTTTGTAATGATTGGAAGGGGAAATAAAGTCGTTAGTTTGACAGAGTATTTAAATTTCTTTTTTTTTTTGTTTCATATTCTTGGAAGTGCTACCTTTAAATCATTGAGAACTGAGTTACAGCCTTAAAATTTTGTTTACTGCAACAGTGAACATGTTTATATCATAAAAGACACATCCTTCTTAAAAAGTTTTTAATAATACTCAAATTCTGTTGGCTTTCATTTCCTGCAGTTTTTTCCCCTAAAAGTAACTAGCCCTTCAGTTTTAGGATTTATTCAACAAAACATTTGTAGTTTGCATAATACCAGAAGCTGCTTTCTTTAAAGAAGCAGTGTGTATCTGAAGTTAAAAATTGCTACAATTCTGTTTATTTTGTCACCACACAGAACCTGTAACATGGATATAAGGGAGTAGTCTAATTTTGGAATTTACCATAGGAGCAGTGTATGGAAGGTAACAGAGTCATGGTCTGCAGATTTTGGACATGGAGGATGCCTACTCTTTCAGTTAACTAAGATATGTATTTAAGTATTGCCAGTGTAGACCCTGATTTAATTGTTTTAGTGACTCTAGCATCTTGTATGAATAGTATTTTCCCCCTTATTTTTTTATTAATCATCAAAGCACCAAGTACAAGTTTGGGATTGATTTTTTTCATCACAGCTTTAAGGTTAAAGAAGAAACAAAACTACTATTTTCAAGAAGCTGAAGTATCATTCAATTTGTGAACTGTCACCAGATTTTTAAATTTTATGTCCTGTCAGAAATCCTCCCTGTGGTAAAAGCTGAAAGTCTGTTTGGATTCTAAAACTCTTATTGCCACAGGGAGTGGAGGATCTGCATGAAAAAAATGTGGATGTGAAAATGACCCTTTCCAGGATGGAAGAATATTGGGCTACAAAGAGCAGGAAGTTCAGATGAAACTATCCTGTAAATTGATAGCCATTCTTAAGGAGGAGGGAGGATGTTGAATCAACAGGGAGTTTTTGCTTAACTCTCCCCAGTTAAAGCGATGGATAAATAAAATACTTAGTTTAGGGAAATCATCTTCCTCAGAGGAACTTTCAGATTTCTGGTTACACAGTTATCCCCATGGGAATCAGCTTTGCATCTCTGTGTCCAGTCTCTAGTTACTGCCTGTCCTTCTTTCTGTCTTCATATGTCTTCCCTTATTATGATTGAAACTGCTTCCTTCTGATGTCTCTTACAGAAATTGGAGCCTGTGAACTCTATGGTTTTTCAGATAAATTTCCACAGTTAAATACAATCTACTAAGAACTTGGTATTATATTTGGTTAGAATCTGACCTTTGCGATTATGGGGTGTGTGTGTGTGTGTGTGTGTGAGGGATAGATAAAACAGTGTGAGAATTCATTCTGGCCAGACATTATGTGATTAAATGCTTCTTAGAGAAAATGAGTTAACACAAGCATCTGATGTACTCCTTGTTAGTGCTGACATATCCTGTTGACTGAATGTCATTTCCTTACACTGACAGCTCAGTGAGAGCTTCACACATACAGAAAGGGCATTTGCTTTAGAGGACAGTGCTGACAACAAAAACCAGAGTATGGACATGGTAACAACTTGATTAAACTCTCATTGTGAGTTGGCACTGTCTTCCTCTGTTCCCTTGGCTTGCAGTTTGGAGACAGGATACGACTGAACGCACCGAGCTCGTGCCCCAGCAGCTCCTGTTTATCCATGGATGCCCCCGTTATAGGGGGCTCAGAATTCCTGTGCTTGCACAGCCAAGCAGTCGGGGTCTCAGCACTGCCCAGCTCAGTGGCCAGTGATGTGTCTGCAGTCAGGGCTGAATGGCATTGGCTGGGGTTCCTGGTCTGAGGTCACATCCAACCTATCCTTGCCTCACCTGGCGACTGCTTTGCTTTTATTCTAGAGGAAACTAGACTAGCCACATTATAGCAGAGGTGGCCTTGGAGTCCTAGCAAAATAACAAGTATGTACTTGAATATCTGTGTAGAGGCTTTGCCCCAGTCGGTCCTTGATGGGCTGCAGCTGCCATGTCCTTAATTGGGCTGCAGCTGTGACCAATGAAGATAACTGGGATAAAAGGGGGCGGGTTGGCCAGTCTGGGAGAGCCTTGGGGGAGCCCTGAACTGGGTGAGAACAGCATGCAGAAGCAGGAGTCTGTGCTGTGAGGATCTGCAGCCATGAGAATACACCGAGGAGGTATGGACTTGCGAGATCTGATAACAGCAGCAGTGTGGGACTCTAGAAATAGAATAACAACACCACATTGGGTTCAGTTATGGCCACGTTTATCTGGGCAGCTTCAGAGCAGCTGCAACATTCCCCCAAGAGCTAAGATGAAGCCTATTTGCTAGATAAACAAGATGAAACTTTGCTTGCTTTACTGCAAGAATTAGATGCCTCCTACGCATTAATGGGGTAAGCGTTTGTCCCTTGGATGTCAACAAATTTTATTGTACACACCATATTGCTACTGCTATTGCGTCCATGTGAATCCTTATTTTGCCAAGAAATCCATTGAACTTTTTGTAGTCAAATGTTGGTGACAGTGAGGCAAAATCATTCCCCTCCTATTGCGAGTGCCATTGTGTAGTGCTTGGAGCACTTGTGCCAAGGGTATATACATCTTTGTGTTCAGTAACATTCTTAACTCAGAAACAAAGTGCAACTGCACCTTAGGTTTTATGGCACCTTTGTTGGTGTTCTCTTTTTGGAGAAATTAAGGAAAAGAGCTCTACAACTGCTGCATGGACAATAGTATTTTAACATCATGGTAACAGCTGGGTTGTGGTGTCCAGTTCTTTCTAGATTTCAGGTTTCTGCCTTGTAGCGTTCAGTGCTCCATTCTTACTGAAAGCATGCTGCAAGACCAACTATTTTGTAATAAAGTCTAATTTAATTACGGACTTCAGGCATAATTTTTATTTTTCTGAGGCTGATGGGAGGCTAATTCAACCATTTGCTGGTGTGGGGCATTATGGTTTGGAATTCAGATGCACTGATGGATTTTCCTCCAAACTCCCTACTCCACTTGCAGCTGGGAGTGAGAATTTGTAGGCTGTTAGTCTGAAGACCCAGCCACAGCATTTTACTAATGTAAGCTGAAAAACTGGGGGGTTTTTACCTTGAAATTAGAATGCAATGGGACATCCAAACCCATTATGGTATGAGTGCACACAAGTGTGTTTATTGATCAAAAAGATAGTGGAAAACTATTGACAGTGGTAATTTTTAAAGGTGATCTGCATATTAAAAAGGAGATTGTAGTTGACAGCAAGCTGTAGGAGGGGAATAAAGCCGTGTTTGTTAAGGACGTTTAGTCCTTAAAAACATTCAGTGGACTTATAGAATAGATGCTTGTTGTTATCAGAAATGCCTTAAGGACTTCAAAATGATGCATCTGGGACAGAGAAATTGCTCAAGTGTGGCATAGTTTATATGCCAGTCTCTTGCCAGTCTCAAATACTGTTAATTTTGTAAGATAATATAGACTGCTATGCAAATACCTGACCTATCATTGTCTAATAGACTGCCCAGCAAAGAATTTCCTTCTAAAGCAGGGAAGTGTAAATATTGATTGTTTGTGGGTTGGTAGTTTGGTGTTTTATTTTTTTCAAGACAGCTGAGTTTTCTTACTCTGCATGCACAAGTAATAATGCTGAAATGTAGACACTGGCTATTTTGATTAAGTGTTTTTCAGTTTGTCAGAAGTAGTGCCAAATCCCGGGGATACATTTGGTTTTTTCTGTTTGGAGTCATTAATTGCTGTATGGATAGTGACATCAGGACCCTGAGTTCACTCAAAGGCACAGATTGTGACAGACTTTGGTGTTGTTAGACTTCAGATGGTGTAGTCAAGAAAATGAGCTTGGCATGGTCATGGACCACCTTCCTCAATATTTCCCTCTATCTTCCAGGGACACTTTGTGGTTATTTTGCTATTTGGACATTTTCTACTGGTGGATGGTAATGATTATGTTCATGTGCTGATAAAACAGATGGCTGCATCGTCTTGTATGTTTTCTGGCATGTAACTGTGAAAATGCTTCTTTCTGTTGTTACCTTTGCAATGCAGTAATAGCTATGAACAGTGATGGCCTGCTGTTGAAGACAGCAGCTACTTCTATAATTATTACATCAGAATTTCTCTAGGATCCTGGGCAAAACTGACCTTTCTGTAACTTTAACATTAGTAGATGATTTGGGCACTTGGGACAGGGCATGCCTGGACTTCTGAAATTACTTGCAGCTTTTTGAAGTGGTTGGTATTTCAGGATTATCTCTGTTATCATTTGCAATATCTTGTGCAGACTGCACATACTGCCCTCAGACTGTGATAGGTTGATGCTGGCCAAATGCCAGCACACCCAAGAAAATAATTTATTCATTTTCCTCCTTAAGTAGAGGAGAGGGAAAGAAAAGTCATGGGGTTAGATGAGGATTAGAACAAAAACACTTTAAGGGCAAAACAGCCTTTAAATTTTGAAAGGTATAAAGAAAAAATTATTAATAGAATTCAAAGAGGATAATGAGAACTAAAAAGAAGTGATTAAAACACCTTCGCCCTCTCCCCCCCCCCCCCCCCCCATTCTTTCCTTCCCACCAATAGCACAGGGAGACAAAACATAGCGTTTTTAGTCAGTCTACAAGTCTTTCCTCATTTCACTTAAGGAGAGGAGTTTCTGGCTGTGCTGTGGGGTCTTTCCTACAGGAAACAGTTCTCTGTGAACTTTTCCAACATGGCTTTGATTTTCACAGCAAACAGTCTGCCAGGAACCTGCTTGCAACGTGAAGTCCCTTGCCACAAGTGCTTTCCGTGGGCCGTTTAGCTTATGGGGTGCAGTTTTTAAGGATAAGTAGTGTAAAAGCAAGGGTCCTTTTCCTCTGTTTCTGAAAGCAAGGGTTTTCTTTCTCTCTGTTCAAGCCTGTCATCTGATCGCAGCTTGTCAGCATCCACATGCTCCTACAGGAGTGCCTTTTTCTCATGGGCTGTGGGTAAATGCTGCATCCCTGCATGCACTCCATGAATTACAGGGAAACAGTTTGTTCTGTTCTAGTCCTCACCACAGCTTGCAGAAGAATCTCAGCTCCGACGTTTGGGCACCTCCTCCTGCCCATCCCTCCTTTGCACCGACCGTGTCAGCAGGTTGTTCTCCTCACCTGTCATTACCTTTTCCTTTTCTCTGACTCGGCAGACAGTTGCTGTTGGTAGGCTCGTTTGTTCTCAAGTCCTATCGGCTGAAATGGTTTTTACAGAGCTCTGCAGCGCTGAAAGGTGGATCTTGTCCAGGCCCGCCTCTGGGCAATCGCTCGCCTTGCTTCTTTCTCTCGGTGTTGGTCAGGTGGGCTCGGCCGGCCCTGCACAGCCTGCGGGCTCGGCTCCGTGCCTGTTCCTCATGCGGGACACTGAAAAAGGAAAAACCGCTGCTGCTTTTGTCCTTGTGTCCGCAGCATGGCTGGTTGATAAGCGGCTGAGTAAGTCAAGTCCATTGCGAGCCATGCCGAGAGAGCTGCAGCCGTGCCGGTTGTGCAGCTGCTCACGGTGTCAGGCCTGGCGGCCCCTCCGGGACGGGCCCCGGCTGGCTCCCCCAGCCCTTCGGAGAGGACAGCTTCCCGCCGTTTTCCATTCTTAAATGTGTTATCACAGAGGCGTTACTAGCTTTTTGCTAACTGGCTTAGCAGTGCGCTAACTCTCAGAGCCAGCCAGCGATTGGTTTTGCCCGACACGGAGGGAGCTGCCAGCAGCTCCCCACAGAGAACCACCTGCGTGGCTTGTTCCCTCTCCACCACAAATCAATTAATGCCAAACCAGCACACAAACCTGTCACAGACATCTTTTATGAAAAATCCTTTCCTTAGGATTTTGCCTCCTGAGAAGCTGAGAGGCCTCAGGCACAAACTGTAAACGTTGATTATCTGCTGCTGTGGAATGCAACAGGTGCATCTGGGATTGGGCTCATGTGGTGTTTCTAATTCATGGCCAATCACAGTCTGCTGGCTCAGACTCTCTGTCCGAGACACAAGCCTTTGTTATCATTCCTTCTTTTTCTATTCTTAGCCAGCCTTCTGATGAAATCCTGTCTTCTATTCTTTTAGTATAGTTTTAATATAATATATATCATGAAATAATAAATCAGCCTTCTGAAACATGGAGTCAGATCCTCGCCTCTTCCCTCATCCAGAGACCCCTGTGAACACGGTCACACAGATTGCCATCTACCCTCCACTTACTTAAGCTACCTCAAACAACTCACCTCTGTAAGAATAAGCAAGTGCTTTATGATAATTGCCATTTCCCAGGGTAGCTTTGTCTTACTGGAATACAACTGGAATCCTCTGGGGCTAAGAGTAATTCAATGCACACAGTTTTTTCTTTCTGGTTAATTATTGGCTGTCAGTGGAAGGAGAAGGTGCAGTTGGAAGGCTGTACTTTTAGCATTTCAAGCCACAATGCTTGTGGAGTAGTTTTCCAAGAGAAACTAGTCGGGAATCAGAGACTCTTTTCATCATATTTGTGGCAATTGTAGGAAACGCAACTTTGCGGAGGAGACTGTGGGAGTGGAGAGTGACAATTCCCCTATAAGCCCTGAATGCTCTGTTAGTTTTGAGAACTGTTCAAGGAGGTGCTTAAGATAATTGATGATTCTATTCCAATCAAAGTCTGCAAATCTGATGAAATGCACGAGTTTTTAATATTTTGAATTTACATGTGCTGTTTTGGATGCAGTTAGTCACATCCAGCTGCGTTTTTTTTAAATTGTCTCTTGGTTTTTCAAAAGAATCTGAATGAGGTTTTAACTGGTGTATATTGCAGAGAAGAAGTGATACATTTCCTTTATTGTGAACAAAGTTGTCCATATCCTTAACCAGCGGATAAGTTGTCCATATCCCCTATGAGCTGATAGATATTTTACTCCTGTCTTTATACAAGAATGGAAATACAATTCACTTGTTTTGCAGTTACTTAAAGCTTATGACAAACAGAAATGTAGTAACTAGAAGCATAATTTTCAATGGTAACTTTGCAGCTTATTAAACATTTTGACTGGGTTTTTTTCCTGGCAATTAATAAATGTAGCATGAAGGTCTACCTTGCTATCTTAACAGCTCAACTTGCACGCTAAAAAATTACACTTAAGTTTAGTCTGTGTATAGTAACAGTAAAACCAAACAAAAACCAGTCAACAATAAACTAGGGTAAATAAACATGTTTCTGTCTGACCAAGAGTGATGCTGGTCCAGAATCTGTTCCTCTACATTTTTTTTTTTACTTTTTTCATGCCAGAGAAATAAAATTTCTGCAATTTCCTGTGGCCCTGTTCCATTACAGTATTTCTTGCTTCAGTGGGCCACCCACTGAGTAGATTGTGTAGCCCTCTTTTTTAGCCTAGAAAGGAGGTTTTAAAGAGATTAAAAAGTTAAATGCACATTTACTTTTTTCCTGTTGACTTTTTTTCCCCTGAAATAATAAGATTTTATTAGCATGACAAATCAGTCAGCATTCATAACATACTGGAAATAATATAATTTAAAAAGATGAAACTGTAGGACTTTTGGAGAAAGTTGCATTC
Organism: Molothrus ater; assembly: GCF_012460135.2. NCBI lineage: Eukaryota > Metazoa > Chordata > Aves > Passeriformes > Icteridae > Molothrus > Molothrus ater. The sequence goes on along the minus strand of NW_023416513.1, from coordinate 35,029 downwards.
CTCCTTAAAGGCAGTGTTATGCTTTCATATTAATATAGATAATGTATGCACAGGTCACTTGATAATTTGTTGTGGCTTTTTGCATATTAATCTTGGAAGTGCACAGGCTCAGGTTCTTTTCATTTCCAAGTGATGGGAGTCCCTTGGGCACAGAGTGATATTCTCTCGTGTATGATCAGAGAGAGGGAAGAACCAGAGCACTGGTGTGCAGCTGTTCAGGTCCATTTCATGTGCACTGGCCAATATTGTGCCAACTCTGTGCTTGCAGTAGTAAATAAATGCTGCTTAAGAAACTGATGTTAAATCAAGAACTTCATGTTCAGTACTTTTTGGTTTTTTTTTTTTCATTTTGGACCTGTGAGGTTTGTCAGACGTTACGCAGTGCCCATTACTTGCATGCACTTATTCAAGGAGTCCAAACATCTCAGGCAAAACTTTATTGGGTCAAACACCTGACTGAAAGCTGCCATCAGTAAACAATCCTCCCTGAATTACACAGCAATCAAAAAAGGAAAAAACTATGAGTGCACCTTTTCTGAAGTGTGGTAGTGTGAATTCCTGTTGACATGGGTGTGGATCTTCAAAGGCATTTATATCTCAGTAGAGCTTTTGATCTGGATCTAAACAGACAAACTTGTAAACTGTATTTTATTGCTTGGAGTGTGCGTAAATTGTAGTTTTTAACAACAGGAGGTACACACGAGTGTGCACAGTGACAGGACTACAGGGTTATTCCAGCGCTCTGTACATAAGCTGAGGCTATGGTGTTGCTAAACTGCTTCCACTTCCACCTCAGGATGTTCTAATGAGCTACTATTAAATTTGATTGCACATAGAGCTGTGTGCCTGCCTAAAATGCCTTTTCTTGTCCTTGGGCTTGTCTCCACTAGGAAGATTTCTGCTGGAGAATACAGCAGAGTCCCCTAGTGGAAATATGCTGATGGGAGCAATTCTTGTTAGCGCTGCCGTTCCACCTCTCTGAATAACAAAAGCTGACAGGAGCACTCTGCTGTTGGCAAAGCTGGATCTGCGTGAGAGCTTTTTGCCCTCGCAGCTGGCGAGGTGCCTTTTTTGTCCGTGCTTCTGGCCGTGCAACAATCTTGACGGGCAAAATTTTAGCACAGACCTATCCTTAGGTATCACGGCCTCTCATGAGTGTGAGAGTGAATGATGTTGCTTGCAGGTCTTGCTCTTTATCTGATGAGGCACTGAACAAATTTAATTCCTTACACCCAGGAGTAGATGAGTGCTGTCTATAAAATTCCTGATTTTTTATTTGTATATTATAAACATTATCTATAAGTACAGTCATGAAAATGTATTCCTGTAATGTCTTGAGAGTTGTAGTGGAGGAATGGTATTTGTCAAGCGTTTGAAGCACTGAATTTACCAGCTGGAGTTGATTTTTGCTGGATACTATTTTGTGATTTCGGTGCTGGGGAAAATTGTTTCCAAATTGTTCCTTCTGCTCCAGGTCTTAGGACTACTGAAACTTGAGAAGGGAAGAGATTGTGTAGTCAGATTGCAGCTGGATCCCTTCACCTTGTTTTAATGGAGCTGTGGAGATGATGTGTGCAAGGAAGGCTCTGTAGGCAGTGAGTGTGAGATCCTTAACACTGCAGGCCTGCTCAGGTGTGTGGTTTAGTGAAGGAATCCCTGTGTGTAATTTCCATCCGTAGCTCTGTGTGAGACATACTCGGCTTTTCTTGGCCCAGCTGCTCTTTGTATGCAGCTCTGCAGTTTTTCCCTGGGAGTCATTGGTGCATGGAGCGGGTAGGCAGTGTGGAGAGCGTCTTCTCCTGACTGGTGCCTCTGGCCAGGGCTGTGGCCTTACTGACACAGGTGTTCTTCAGGGGAGAGAGGATGACAGAGGATGCAACCTTAAAAAGTGGGGGTAGTGCTTTGGGTTTGGGGTTTTTTTTTAATTAAGAGAGCAATGAAACTTTGTTTTCACCCCACAAATCTTTTCAGAGATGAAGGATGGATGGGACCTCTGGCTAACGGGAATAAGCCCCGTTCCTCTAACGGAGATAGGGTGGATTGCAGGCGCGGAGCTTTTCCCGCAAGTTGCTACTGACAGAGGTGCCCCGGGGACGTGTCAAGGAGAAATCTTGTTCATGCGTCAGCGGTCACCTCGGTGAGGACTGTCCGGGTTACACCGGTAGGCGGTTTAACCCCGGGCTCCAAGCGCCACCGGGGCACGGCGGTGCGGATGGCCGGGGGCTGCGGAGAGATGGAGCGGAAGGCGTTGGTGGCGTGCGGGGCCGGCCGGGCCCTCGGGCGGCTCCGGAGCGGCGCTGCCCGTGCGGCGGGGCCCGGCGGTTCCCCCGGCCGCGGTTGGCCGCGCGCTGCGGCGGCGGGAGCCGGCGCGGCACTTCCTGTGTGGGGCGGGCAGCGGAAGGACCGCGCGCGCCGCCCCGCAGGAAGCGCTCCCGCCGCCGCGCGCCGTGGCGGTGAGCGCTCCGCCCGCCCGCCCGCCCGCGGGAGCGCGCCTCGCCGCCGGCCGCTGCGCGCGCCCGCCCGTCAATGTGAAGCCGCTCCGGCAGCGTAAACATGGCGGCGTCCGTGCATGAGGGGCCCACGAACCAGCTCGACCTCCTCATTCGGGCCGGTGAGCTGCGCCGCGCCGGGCCGACGCGGGGCGGGAGCGGGGACGGGCCGGGGCGGGGTGGGGGGAGAGGACGCGGCGCACGTCGCGCTCCGGCGGCGAGCGGGAGGCAATGGAGGGCAATCAGGAAGTGATCACCTTGGTAGCGGCCGGCCCGCGGCACTTGCCTCCCGGCGCTGGCGGCGCCGCCGGGAGTTGCGGCGGGGCGCGCGGAGGAGTTTAGCGGGGCTGGGGCGAGAACCAGGAAGTGCGCGGGGCTGTTGTCCTCCCGCCTTTCCCGGCCCTCTCCTCGCCCCGAGCGCTGCCGCCACGCTGTCTGAGCGGGCAGGCCGAGTGCCGCCGCGCACCGCACGCAGGGCCGCGGCCCGGTCTCCCCCGGCACCGCACCCCCGCGCGCGTCCCCCGCTGTTGCGGCGCCTGCCCCCCCCGCCCCCGTGCCCTTTTAAACTCCGCTCCGGCGGCGGGGCGGGAGGAGGCGCCGCCGGCAGGGCCGCGGCCCCACGTGCGCGACGCGGGGGGGCGGCGGCGCCCCCTCCCCCACGCGCGCCGCGTAGCGGAAGCGGCGCGTTCCCCCGGGGCCCCGCGCGGGGGAGGCGGGGGGCGCCCGCCGCCAATGGGCGCGCGGCGGCCGCGGGAGTGGCGGCGCTGCGGGCGGGCGCGCGCGGCACCGGGGCGAAGCCGACTGTAAACACGGAAGTGGCCGCGCCGCCGCCGCACGTGGCCGCACCTGCCTGCGGGCGCCCCCGGCGGGCGGGGCACGGGCGGGCGGCAGCGCCGTCCCCGGCAGCCCCGCAGCCGCGGCGCGGTCAGGAGGAGCCAGGCGGCGCGAGTGCTGTGCCCCGCCGCCGGCCCGTGCAGGTGCCGCGCTCTCTCTGGCCGCTCCTCCGCACCGCCGGACCTTGCAGCCGCCGGGCGCAGCCGCTGCCGGGGCGTGGGCCGTCTACCCGAGCTGTAGCGCTTTTTCGGGGTGCTGTTTTGAGTCCTGCATGGTTCGGCCTCTTTCCGTTCTGTTCTATCTGTCTGACAACAGGATGCTCCGGTGATCGCAGGACTTGTCTTAAAGTGTGTGGTAAAGCCCTGGAGAACGAGCAAGGTTACAGCTGACCCAAACCTCAAATGCAGTGTCAAGCATTCAGTTCTCCACCGAGGTTGTACTAGATCTGATTTTATTTTTGCCTTTACGTCACAAATCTGAACTTCTAAAAGTAGTCCTTGGAGCCATAAACAGTACAGTGTATAGCGTTATAGGTAATGAAAATTGTGCAGTAGCTGCACGTGAATTTTCAGGGATGGTCAAGCTTAGTACTGGCTTTGCATTGACATGGCAGTGGGTTTTTAGAGGCCTAAAGATAAATGCTCTGTCGATTATCAGTGTATTAAGACATCTTTTCAGAAAGGGTCGAGTCACCTTATCATCATCATTTATTTTACTTCATGTGGAAAAATACCCTTTTTTTTTTTGGAGGAGGATGACCTACCCCCCAGACATGGGAAAATACGCCACAAAGCAGTGAAAAACTGTGCTGCTGCATAACAGAGTAGGTCCTGAGCTTTCTGACACCTGGGTCTAGGATGGAGCAGTAGCTTGACTTTGCCAGCGGAACAGCTTTGATTGCTGCAGGTCTCAGTGAGTTGTTTTTGACTTTTGATTGTCCATGAATAGAGAACGTTTAAGTGGTTGGTCATTATGTCAACACCTTCTTAAGTCACTGTACCTAGTTTGCTTGAGAGCCAGCCCTTAGATAAATAATGAATGACCTTTGCGTTGCTCTTTTTGATGTCCTTTGTCATACTAACCTCATTAGCCCAACAATTCACTCCTTTTTTTCCATATTTGCATTGCAGTGAGTGATACCTATGCATATCTAGTATTCCCACCATCATACTATCAAGATACCGTAGCTGTTTACTTAGTTTTGTATGTAGATATCACGTGGATTTAAGTGAGGAAATCTTTATCCTAAGGAATTATAATAATTACAGTAATTACATGTTGCTTTTTCCCATGGCTGCTGGTTTCAGTGTTGACAAAATTCAGTGTTTAATAACTATGGGAAATAAGATGGGCCAAAATTATTACTGCTTAGAGTTCTCTTAGTTGCCAGTTGTAGGAGCAGCTCCTGAATGACTTTACAAAGCTCTGTTTTGGCTTTGCAGTTGATATTTCTGTCAATATTGGGCTGATAACATAGGGCTCACAGTGAAACAAGTGTTTTGGGATGGTTGCTCTCATCTTTGTTATTGATCTGCCTTTATGCAGTGGGTTAGGCATCATCCTTAATTTGGGTGCAGCTGAGAGTCTTGGACAGAGGCAGGCTCAGGGAAATATTGAAAACCCCCAGATACTGGTTTTTGGTTTCTGAATAAATGTCTGCCATGAAACAAGCAGTAAACTGAAGAATGCTTTCTTTTCCAAGTCAAGTTTTGCATACAGGAAGATTTCTGGGTATTACCTATAGAGGCAATTCAACTGCTTTTAATTAAGATGTTGTTTAAGCCCTCTCACTAACTTCCACTGCTGCTTTTAAATGCTGAAACAAAACAAGCCCATGAATGCCAGTAAACTTGAATGAGGTCTGTTAATGTATAAGTAGTGACTCTACTGAGTGCCATGCTTGGAATTGTGAATTCTTCAGTGGAATGTTGCTGCGATTGCCTGATAGCATTAAAGGGGAAGCTATTGCAGGTGCCACTGCAGTGCAAAAGAATAAATACAATTTTGGAAATTTCAGTGGATCTTTTCAGTCTCATGAATTGCTTTCAATGATTTTGTTAGCCTTATGTTAAAAGGGGGGGGACATTGTTCCCAAATGAGTATGTTGCCACTATTTTTTTCTGTAAATCCAAAGTACAGCCCTTTCAGGCTTAATTACCAAGGTTAGTATTTTGTAACAGCTGTTGAGAACCTTGAATTATCTACTATACACACGATTTGGGTAGAAAGTGGAGTTAGCAAACATTAGGCCAACAGTGAAGATAGATATCAACTAGCCTACTTACCTGTTTACACTTTATATCTGAATTTGTTTTTTGAGGTTTTTTTCTAGAAATAGATCACAATTTTTAAATTTCTAAAATCATGTGCCGAGGACTCAGATTCTTTAATAAAAGCAGTAAGATGAGATTTGATTTTAAAGAACAGAAGATACGTGGTGGTCTTAGCTCTCGTGTGTTCTAGATCAGTAAATGGCAGTTCTCTTGTTACTCAGTTAAAACAGTGTGGAAAATTTGCTTCCATCCACATGAACAACTTTGCTTCATTTGGGCAAGTTACAGTTCTTTCTGAAATGATTGTATAATACAACAGACCTACACCTTGAATTGTTTACTGGAACAATACAGTCTGTTTTAGCTTTGGGGTCTTAAATATAGTTGACAGCATAAATATAATAGAAATAGAATTGGGCATTTTCAGAGAAATGGGTGACACACTTCAGTTTTTGATTAGAACTGTGACACTTGTATATCAAAGGCTTGGGGAGTTGTCATTTTGAATTGTGGAATCCTACTTGTTTTGTTTTCCTTTTCTCCCCATCTTTTTTTTTTTGTGAGAACTGTTGTGCTACAGGTATAATTTAGTTGATGACACTTGGTCTGGTCATTTGCAACAAGAGCTGCCTGTTATTTTCTTGCCCCTTCTCTGAGAGAGCCTGTTCCCTCACTTCATCTTTTATGATGGGTTTCTTAGCTGGTTTTGGGTACCGTGGCTTCTCTCTGAGCACTCTGACATCCTGTCCTCTGTTGGACGTTTTCTAGCATGTCAGAAAGATATTTTACATAAATTTGTGCTAGGGTACAAATTTCTCTTTTTTTCTTTCCCACTGTGTTGGTGCAGTAAGCATTCCCTGTGAGGAAATGCAAACTCCTGATGTTCACTGGGTAGACAAATGCCTCTAAGGCTAAAACCATGCACTGGCTAAAGGAGAATCAGTTAGCTGGGAAGACTTGAGACTTGGTAATAGAACTGAATTTAGTAGGTGTTTTAATAGCTGTCCTTTTGGCAATGTTAGATTACTTTGTTAGCTGCCTTGATAGACAGACAGCATGTGTTGTTCAGCCAAAGCCAGAAGTGTTACTATTTTTTGCTTGGTATTTTTTAGGTGACAGTCTTAGTGGAGTCCCAAGTAGCTGCCATGGGAAAAGCATTTGTGAAGTGTGTGTTTTCAAGTGTCAGAGACTGTTGTGGAGTAGACAGTGCTGTTTTTATTGGGAGCTGAAGGGTTGCTTAGGGGAGAGGTTGAGTGGCTCCTTTGCTTTCCTGTTACAGTTCTGCAGTCCCAGTCCCTGATGCTGGCTGTGTTCCCTTTTCCTCCACTCCGGTCCTTCAGCAGAATATCCTAGTGCTGGAGGAGTACATAGATGGCTTTCTGCTGTGTTTCTGCTAAGTACCTCCTAGTTGTGCTGCAGTATCTAAACTGTTCTCTGTAGCTAAGTTTTGTATGCTTTTAAGCATTTAGGGGGTAGTGAATTCAATACCCTCTTAAAATTGAAATTTGTCATCTGAGTTTGAATTTCTTTACACAAGTCCTTTATATACTATATATATGCTATCATTATATACATCATTATATACTCTACTTTATGTAACCCTAATGGCACAGAAGCAGCTGTCTGGTTGGAGAAGCTTTACTGACAGGCTTTGAATCTTATTGCATGCATTAGAATAATAACATATATAAATACTGATTTGGACTTTGTAATTTCAGTAGTGTTGTAGAATTTACACCTTTTTTATCAACTATCTGAATCTTGTTCCTGTGTTCTGGTAATCAGTGAAAATTTTTATCAGGTAGATGAGGGAAACTTAGTAATCAGATTGTGTGCAACTGAAACTTTTGTTTAGCAAGAGAAATGTTTAGTCAGAGGGTTTGCTGCTACAGGAGGGCTGCTCTGTTGCAGTGCAGGTGGTCAGGGCTTGGGGTATAACCAACAGCTGCTTGGCAAGGAAACACTTGGCCCAGCACGGGGAGCATCCAGGGTCTGCAGCTGGGGAGAGGGGCTCATGGTTGCCACTGGTTATCCAGGGACAGAGTGCAAAAAAGGACCCTTCTCTGGTTTCCCTGTGCTCTTAGGTAAGGTTGTATTGTTGACAGCCTGGGGTGAGGCAGTGTTGGCATGTCAGCCTTAACAGGCATCTCGTGTTCCAAAAGATAAAGCCCTCTAAATAGCATCCCAGTGGGCAGCAGGCTGCTTCAGCAGGAGCTTTGTCACCTGTAGGTTTGCATTTCTGCATCTTCCACATTTCATCCACTTGCAGCTCCTGGTTGATCTGTTCCATCTGCTGGCTAGTAGATTGTTCAAGTTTTTAATCCCTGCATTTGTACAAACTGCAGTGTGCTGGAAGGCTTCCCCATGTGAGCCTGCGGGGAATCTCTGTGGATCTGGCCTTTCCTTCAGTCAGAAGTAACTCTGGCTTTATGTTCCCTGCTTTTCACTAAACTGACCTCGAGTTATTTCTTAGACTTGTTCAGTAACAACATAGGTGCCTTGCAGTTTTTGTGGAGAGTTATTCCCAAATGCTCTTTAGTTCAGTGATACTAGAGCTAGGTGGCTCTGCTTAGGCTAAAGATAGATCTCCTGGTTGCTGGCTGCCTGGCTGGAGTGGTTCAGCCTAGAGCAGATGGCCATAAATGGAAAGAGCAAGTGAAGAGAGACAGCTCTACCTTGGCCAGAGTGTGGGTAATGGGCAACAGGTGTTCCTGCAGTCACCGCTGTTCCAGACCTCTACAAGGCTGAGGAATATGGAGTTAGCTTTGCACAGAACTGGAGTTTTGCATGGTACATTGGGGTTTTTGTGTTGGTGCTGTGATCTGCACTGTGTCAAACTTCACTCTGCTCTCTTGAAGTTACATTATTTTTGATTAATTACTTTTCCTAAATTTTCAGAACTTGAAAAGAGAAGGTTTTTTTACCTTCTTCCCTTAGTTTTTGCATAAAGCACACTCTTTATATATGTTTGTTGTGCTTTGTGTTTTTTTTAACAACCAACCTGCTAAAATGAACTCAAAATTATTTTCAGTGTCAGAAATCAAAACAGGATGTATGTTTTGGAAACTAGTCTTGTATTTACATACATGTATATACACAGACATGTGTATGTACATATTTATGCAAAAGACTGAAAATTTGAAGAGGTGACCTTTAGATTTTAATGGGATAATAGTTGGAGATGGTACTACTTCTCTGTTCTGCTGCATTAATTTGTAATCATCCTCATCTGTTTTTTTTCTGGTTAATTGGAAGGCAGAAGACAAATCTCAGTCTCTTTCTGTAAGCTCTTGAACTCCTCATGGAAATGAGCAGCTTGCTTGTGAACTAGGAATCTAATCTAGGAAGTGACAATGTCAGTTGTGCTTGTCTTATGTCTTCCCTAAATATTTTTGTTGGCAGGAAGGTATAAAGCTTGTGGTTTTCATGTTAAAGGTTGAGCAGTGTAGTTGTACAGGGATACATGTGGACTCCTGTAAGTAACCTGTTCTCATAGTTTTTTGTGTCCTTCTGCAGTAGAAGCATCCGTTCATGGCAGCAATGTGCACTGCACAGATAAGACAATTGAAGCTGCAGAGGCCTTGCTTCATATGGAGTCTCCTACCTGCCTGAGAGATGCCAGGAGTCCTGGTAGGTCAGCCACAGTCTCTGCTCTCTCTGGGAGCCGTTTCTCCTTCTACTCATCACTAAGACAAGCCAAGTGGGAAACCTGGTTCTCTGAAGAGCTGTATGCTGTTTCAAACATTTGCCTGCATATTTCAGAGCGACTGATTTGTTTGAGTTTTATGTGATTTCTCCACCCTGAAACACGTGTACTTACAGGTTAAATCATTTATCTGAGAGAGTTTGTTGGGAAGAGATAGCTAGTAACAACATATGTTAAATGAATTTTCCCCCCCTAAACGTCATGGAATACTTTTTCACTGTGCAGGTGCCAGAGCTCTGGCACAGACTGGCCAGAGAAGCCATGGGGACTCCATCCTTGGGATACTAACAAGTACAGGATCCTGGGCAACCAGCTGTAGGTGGCACAGCTTGAGCCTGGGGTTGGACCAGGTCCCCTTCCAACCCCAGCCCTTCTGGGTTCTGTGAATCTGACTTTGTAAATTGCTGAAATAAAGAGTTGTTTTAAGGGAAAAGTATTTCTCTTCATCTTTCCATTTTATAAAGAATACCCAAAACCCATGTGCTGCACAGTGTTACCGCTCTGAAAAACCAAACCTTAATGTTGATGGTTATTTAACTTATGTCCCTTGTCAAGTTATTTAATATATGTTGGATGAAATAGTGATCAAACTGAAATGCAAAAGTCACAAAATAGCAAGTGGAGATCAGAGTAATGATCTCAGATGGAGCTCTAATTTGTTTAAAACAAGTTGAGTTTGGTTCTGAAGAATCTTGGTGTGGTACTTGTTTTTGCCTAAAACTACTGACAAGTGTGCATGTTTTGGGGAGTTGGATTGATTTTCAAGGTGACAGGATTTTGGAGCAGAAGCTTTATACAGTGTTGCATATGCTTTGTTTAAAGTAATTTTATGTAAGATACATTAAAATAAAATCAGGTAGAAACTTCATCAGATATTCTTTTTTTCTTCTCTTGTAGTGGAAGTTTTTTGTCCCTCCTTGTGTGTCCACCCCAGAGTTTATCCATGCAGCCATGAGACCTGATGTGATCACAGAAACCGTGGTGGAAGTGTCAACAGAGGAATCTGAACAAATGGATGTGTCTCCTGTTCCAGCTTCCCCTGATATCCACGAACCCATGAAGAAGAAAAAGGGTACATATGGCTCTTCATAGGAGCAGTCTCACAGTTTGACTTGTGTTGTCCACTGCCATGGCTGGTGCAGTTGGTACAGGGGAGCATGGATTGGATGGTCTGAGCTCTGTGCTCAGACAGACAGATTGATGGGAGTCTGAAATGTGAGTCTGCATCAGGAATAAAGAAGGAGCAAGAGAATGGGCTTGGACAAGCCATGAAGGAAGATGGTTTCTGTGTTGTGTATTGTAACACAAAGTGGAGGAAGGGTAGAGTATTCAAAGAGGACTTTGGTGGTGGGTAGCCACTTTGTGGAAAAGGTGGGAATATTTGGTGAGATGGTAGACTTGGGCTTCATGCAATCAAGCAACAGGGTAAATACTAACTTAAACATAAATCAGTTTACACAATCGTTATCAGATCTTATTTGTGACATTTTGTCTTTCCTGTCTATTTGGCATGTCTTGGAGGAGAAACAATTCAGAAGAGTGTTTGGTTTCTAAGCATTTTGCTGTCCCATGAGAGGTTGGCACCTGGTAAGGTTGCTCTCTCTGGTCCAGCAGTTTTGTTAGAGGCATCAACACAGTTCACATGGCTTTAGCAACATTGGTTTAATAGTTTCCAGACATGCTGAGATAGAATATTTACTTGTAGTTTAGAGGGAAACAAATGCAATGCAGTGATAAAATGATACAAATCCAAGATCTTTGAGTCTTAGAATTAATAAAAATGCACTTTAACTTGTCTGTAATTGAGTAAAATCTGCCTATGAAGTAAACAACCGAATGGTAATTACACTGGATGTGCAGTAGTGATCTAAGAATCAAAGTTTATCCATATCTGTGGCAAGGAAACAGCAGGGGGGGAATACACAAACTGCTTTTTTCAGCAAAGGCAGACTATAAAATTTTACTCTGCATATGATTAATACTTCTTTTTCCCCATGTGTTACGTGCAGCTGGCCGTAAACCCAAGAGCCAGCAGTCAGCTTTACCTGATGGCTCTCCAGATCTAGGTATAAAGAAGAAACCTAGAGAAGGCAAAGGTACATTTTTCCATTCATTGAGTCTTTTAAAATAAGCAGTGGATCTGCATGGTATTTATCACAGGAAATGTGCATATCTTTTAAAATGTGATGGATGAGATTGTATTGATTTTATTAGGGTTTTATTCCATGTCTTTAAATGTGTTTGTACAAGATTTAGCACGAGGATGTATCTAGGATGTGCTCTAGGAGTCTCCTCTAGTACCCTCCAAGTTAATAGGTTTTCTCATTTTTTATTTGCTTTACTTTGTGGTTATTGACTTCTGATGTCTTTGGTGTTATGTTTCAACTTAGTGCTACACACATGATTTATTAAGCTACTGCTGTAAGACTTGTTTTCAAGTAGAGACAGCACATGAGCATTTAGTAAGGTCATGGTTGGAAGTAAAGGTAATAAGATTGGAAGTGTGATTTTTGAATTAATGGACAAACTTCAGTGGGGAATTTATTTTTTGACTAATAGGTTTCAGTTTAGTTTAAGGAGAAAAACAAACGATGATGTGTTTCTGTGTTGGTTGAGTGGAGAATTATGTGCAGAAGAGTTGTAATGTTTCTCCTGATAAATAGAGGTTCCTTTCTTGGGCTGCAAGCCCCTGCTGCTCATTCAGCGGAAGACAGACTGGGACATGAGCTCACCTTGGGTTTCCTTTGGGGTGGTGTGCCATGTATCAGCTCTTCCCTGAGTGCAGGTGACACATCTGGATCCTGCCTCCCCCTGGTGCCCTGGAAGTTGTTGTGAGGTGTTGCTGTAGCTGGGAGTGACAGTTTAGTGACCGGGAGCAGCAGCATGCTAGCTGCAACAGTGTGCAGTGCTCAGCTCCACTGTTACTTTGGCATTTGTTTAAAAGCAAGGTCTCTGCTGTTTACCTTATTCCTTATCTGGCTACAGCTCCTGAGTCATCAGGTTGTCAGGAGGGCAAGGAAGAATGGGACTGACTTCATGGAGATGTTTGCTCATGGAAACCAGTGCAAACACTAATTCAACTTCCCTACAGTGCCCAGAGTTGCTTTAGGTTTGGTGTAGCAGTGGACTTCAGTGGAGATGACAGATTTTGTATCTGCTATATTTAAAAATACATCTTGTTTAATTAATTCCTTTTTCTGTAGTCTTCTTGAGTCCCTGTCTTGCTTTCTATTTCAGGTTTTAGTATTACAGCTTTCTGTTACCTGAACAGTCCTTTCCAGTTGTCCCAGGTCCTAGTTTCCTGGACAAATAATTTGAAAAAGGAGGCCTGTATTTCTCTCTGTTCTCCTTTTTGTGCTGGTGAATTCAGCTCTACAGCTTCTTGTTTTATAAAGTGGGAGATGGTGCTGCTCTCTGGTTTTCAGGAGATTTTTTAGCTTTCTTTTAAATTTATTTCATTTCTATGGCACTTCCTAATGACCTACTTATATCTCTTGTTCTCATGAAGTATCTCATTCCATATTTTGTACTACAACTGGAATAAATTAATTTTTTTTCTTGATGTCCTGCAAAATATTTTGTTAACTGGATTTAATTTTTGTTATTACTTATTTTAGAAAGCACTTGCAAAGGTAGGCTATTTCATATGCAGCATGGGTTTGGAAAAGCAGGAATTACTCTACAGTTTAGTACTATCAGAGTTAACTCATGGAGAATGAGAGATGATTGTGCACATTTGGAAAGGGGATCCCTTGCTGGCATTCCTTCCTTTGTGCATTCTGGATGCTTTCTGGTGCAAAGTGAGGCAGCTGTAAATCTGATTTAATTGTGCCCTACAGCTTATTTATTCTCTTGTAGTTCCTGTTTGCTTTCTGATCCTGAAGCCCACTTATGTTTTTTGCAACAGCTCTTGGGAAGGGTTAGAGCATGGGGTGCCAGCAGTTAGTGTGAGAGTCCCAGATCCCTGGCAAACTTAACCACAGTTGAGATGGTTTGTTGCTGCTGGCTGTATGCCTTTTAAAAATTACTTATTTGTATCCTCCTGTTTTGCAGTGTCATAAATGTACCGGCATTTCATGTGCTGTTTAATCAAATAGGAGAAGGAAATTCTAGCACTCGTCCGGCTGCATAGATAGGTACAGACTTGGAACACCCTCCCATGCTTCTTTTCAAGAACTGTACATGGGTATTGGATGGAACAGGCAGGCTCCTGTGCTGTGTAGCTGATCACTTGGAGTAGCTTTTTCAGAATGTAAATATTCATGGAAACTTCACTAAAGTTAACAGAGTGAATGATTATGTGCAGGTTACATCCTCTGTGCAACATGGCTTGTAATGCAGGTGATATGGAGAACTTCCTATTGTCTTTAAAAGTGGTTTTCTAACACAAAAATGCTTTCTGATTGTAGGAAATACAACATACTTATGGGAGTTCCTGTTGGACCTTCTTCAGGACAAAAATACATGTCCTCGATATATTAAATGGACTCAGAGAGAGAAAGGAATCTTTAAACTTGTGGATTCAAAAGCTGTCTCCAAACTCTGGGGAAAACACAAGAACAAGCCTGACATGAACTATGAGACTATGGGAAGAGCTCTGAGGTAAAAACTCTTAGATTCTTAGGTTATCTATTCCAGTTTAAAATCTTATTTTTGCCCATAGAAATAGAAAGGTTCTGAAACTTTAAAAACTTTGCCCTTTTGCAGATTTAGCCTTCAGTCTTGCAGTCCCTATAACTTTTTATATTAGCAGTAAATTTGCGATTTTAGTTCCTGAAGTGTGTATTTGAAAGGTAAGATTTTTACAGGTAGATCCTTCAGATGATTTGCCAGTGTGTTCTAACAGCTTCTTTCCATACCTCCTTACACTGTAGATTTTACTGTGATTACTTCACGTTTTCTTGTTAGCACAGAGTGACATTTTCTTTAAAATGTTGCTTAATACTTAATTGTACTTTCCTTGCAGATACTACTATCAAAGAGGAATCCTGGCTAAAGTTGAGGGACAGAGGCTTGTGTATCAGTTTAAGGAGATGCCAAAAAATATAGTTGTCATAGATGATGACAAAAGTGAGTCCTGCAATGAAGATTTGGCAATGCCTACAGATGAAAAGTCCCTGGAAAGAGTGTCTTTATCTGCAGAAAACCTTTTAAAAGCAGCAACCTCTGCACGTGGAGGAAAAAATTCTTCTCAGTTGAGCTGTACCAGAACAGAAAAAGCAGTCACCAGAGTTGTGAATATTGCCTCACCAGTTCACGACACATCCTCATCTCATCCTTCTACTACCACTGCTACTGTCCCAGCAACATCAGCTCCCAGGTTTGTGTTAATGGGGCTGTTGAATTTACAAAGTCCTGTTGCTAGATGTGCAAAAGTTTGGGGTTGGGCTCTTTGTTTGCTGGTTTGGCTCTTTCATTTTTTTGTTATGGTTAGGTTTGGTTTTTTTTAAGAACCAGTTAAAAACCTGTCTCTCTGAGAACTGCCTGTCCTTGTTGTCCTCTGTGATGGTGCCCTGTGTTTTGGCCTAAACACACACGTTTATCTTGTAGGACTGTTCGAGTGGCAATGCAAGTGCCCGTTGTCATGACCTCCCTGGGACAGAAAATCTCAACTGTGGCAGTGCAGTCAGTAAACGCAGGGTCACCCTTAATAACCAACACAAGTCCAACCACAGCAACAACTCCAAAGGTAGTAATCCAGACAATCCCGACTGTGATGCCAGCCTCTGCTGAGAACGGAGACAAAATCACAATGCAGCCCACCAAAATCATCACCATCCCTGCCACGCAGCTCACGCAGTGTCAGCTGCAAACGAAAACGAGCCTGTCTGGCTCGGGAAGCATCAACATCGTGGGAGCCCCGCTGGCGGTGCGGGCGCTGACGCCGGTGTCCATAGCTCACGGGACGCCGGTGGTGAGACTGTCGGTCCCTGCTCAGCAGCCCTCTGGCCAGACTCCTCCCAGGGTCATCAGCGCCGTCCTCAAAGGCCCCGAAGTGCCCTCAGACACAGCCGCGTTGAAACAGGAGTGTGAGGTGAAAACGCTGCAGCTGGTCAAAGAGGAGAAGCCAGCGGATGGAGGCAAGACTGTAACCCACGTGGTAGTGGTTAGTACACCCTCAGCTATTGCCCTTCCTGTGACAATGAAAACAGAAGGAATCATCACGTGTGAAAAATGAAGAATGGGTTTTTCTTCCAGCATGGACTCCTGACTGTTACGGTTTTGAATATACTGACGTGACTGGGGGAGGGATGTGGATGCCACCACCAAGTCAGAGAGCTGTGGAATGTTAATAAACATGCATATGTTCAAGACTTACTGGAAAAAAAAAATTATTTCCCCGTGTTTCAGTGGGACTCAAACCACGCTGATGCGCTGATTAAAAACTGCCTCTTCCAGTTGGGGAACAGCTGAACCTATGGAGAATGAAAGAGAGAGGGACTGACAAGGGACCAAACAATTTCACTACGCTACCGGTTACCAAGCTACACTAAGACCTGAAACACTAAGAGGGAGCTGTGTGAGAGGTTTGCCTTGGTTTTTAGTTTTCAGGGGGAGAGGAAAGTCTCATTGTTACACAAATGGCAAATTTGATGCATTTTATGTGCATACCAGCGATTACTACTGTGTGCCCACAGTACTCAACTGGTGCTATGTGAAAAACTATGCTACTAGGTGTTGTAGGAAGTGAAATAAAGGAGATTAAAGAGCTTCTAAAAGAAGACAGAGGCCTGGAGGGATTTTTGTATCATACAGCTTAAGCAGATTCAAATTGAAAGCCTTAGACTGATTTTCAGTTATCTTTCTTGAAATAAGCTAATGGCTTGTTTGTGTAAAGCTTTTTTATTAAAACAAAATTTTTAAAAACCTTATACCTAGCACAGTATTGTTATAGAATAACATGTAACATATTTTGTATGGTAGTTAAAAGTCTGTCTAAATTTCTTAATTGTGGACAAAGTAGCAGCAGGTTTTCTGCCTTCTGCTGTACCATGCCTGTTTCTCTCACTTAGCCTTGACATCTGTGCATACATTTCAGTTTCAGCTCTACTCTCACTTCAGAGGTCACGCCCAGCATGAGCTTTTGTCAGGTAGTTCTAAACCTGTAAATTTTTTTTAGTTGAAGTTAAGAGGGAAGTACCAGTGTTCAGAACGAACTATAATAGTTTGTATATTCAACATTTGAAGTATATTCTATTTTGTTGTACTCTTGTTTCAAAGTGTATTCAAGTAGGTTTTAATGAAATACAGAAAGAAAATTTAATGGTGTTTGGTGTGCTGTTTATTTTTTTCTTCTTCCTTTCTGCTAACCTGTTAACCTTCTTTTCTTACTTGAAATTTTCCAGGCATTCATCCTAATATAGATGATACAGTGTGCAATTTTGGGCCTCCTCCCTGCTTCAGAGGGCTGACCAGCTCTCTCACTCATTTCTGTAAATACCTGTGGAGCTTGCTGTAGCTGGTGAGGTAACTTCTGGCAGGGGTCTAGTTCCTAGGTGTTCTTAGTGTGGTGATCACACACATGAGCTCTGTGAGCTGCCCAGCTGCTCCTCCAGCTGCACCTGATAGTGGCTCTGTACTTCCAGTGCAGCTGCATGGCTGCAGGTGTAGCTTACCCTGATTCCAGGGGCACCACAGTGGCACATGCAGCTGTGGGTACTCATAGCAGTCACAGCACATGAGTACCTGAGTAGTCAGGTGCCCAATGGACCCCCAGTTCCTAGTGATATGCCCTGAAAAGTCCTCAGGGCAGGAACTTGGGTCATCTTGAGATTTAATTGAAGCCTGAATCATCATCCAAGTACTTGATGCCTGGAGGAGCAGTTTTAACAGCTGTCTGCAGCTGAGGTCTTGTGTAATGCTGAGGGACACCAGAATCCAATACTTCACATGCTGAGAAACAGGTTACCTGCAGAGTCCCAGCAGCAAGGCCCCTTCTTCCCTTCAGCTGGAAAGAAAAGTGGAAATAGCTCCACACAGCCAGGCCAGCACTGGGGGAGCTATGAAAGGCTTCTGAAAAAAAACTGTTCTTTTTCATCCTCTTGAGCAGGCAAGTGGAGTTTAAGAACAAAAGGAAGCTGAAGCCGATAAAAAAGCGTGTGTAAGGCAGCAGTCCAAAGAATCAGAAGTTCTTAGATGTGAACTGTGTTTCTGGCATGGGGTAGAGGACCAAGACCCCTTCACACAAGGACATGGAGAGAGAAGATGCCTTTTTTCCAAGAAAGGTAGGAAAGGGAAGTAGGGGAAGCTGGGCAATCACTGGATTCATCTGACAGTCTGAGAGGCACTCATGTTCTGAGTAAAGGGAAATGGAGCTGTGGAAAGAGAGGCAGGTGGTACAAATCTGAGCTAAAAGATGAGAGGAACCAGTGTTTTTAAAGCTGCTGTTTTAAGTCCAGTCTGTAAGAAACCCTGTTCTCGATGGCTGTTACTTGATTGTATCTCAGAGCATGAGGTATCGATGTCGAGCGTTTGTAATTAAGACCAACACCTAATTTAGATCCAGTGGAAGTCAAACGGGGACAAACTGTCTTCCTGGAATTAGATAAGGATCTCCAGCTGATGACCTCCTTGTAATGCCAGGACTTCCTTATGTAATGGCAAAAAGGAGAGGCCTGAAGGCCGCAGCTGCCCTGCTGGTGGGGTGGCCAGCTCTGAGGCGCTGCCGTGACGGCGCTTGGGCTCTCTCCCCTGGCCAGCAGCGAGTGGCACATGGCCCTGGCTGCCAGGGCATACCCGCCTGGAGGTCCTGCAGGGCTGTGAGAGCCTCACTCTCTGTGAGCATGGGCTGTAGCTGACATGGAAAGGGCACCTACCCTCATGCTGTAAATATCAATGTTTTCACTGGTGGTGTTGGAGGACGTGACCTCGGGATGAGGGAGCTTTGGTCGGGCTTGTGACATCTGAAATGGATGAAAGGAACACCAGAATATTGAAATGGTTAGTTGAGTATCTGGCTATACTCCCAGGCTTTTGAAATCCCATTGAAGAACCTGTTGTTTTGTACATGGGTGAAAGCAGGATTCCCTTTTACATCTGAATCTGGTGGTTCATGTAGGGGCCAGGCTTAACTCATCCTTGGCAAACAGCAACTCGTGGATGTGTGGGTAGAATGAAATTTGTGTGAAGTGAGTATGCTTTATACAGAAGGCATTGAGACATACACAGACTTGGTACCGCTGATCTTGCAGATAAGAACTATTTTTATTTTTCAAACCCACTATTTTAAATTATAGAATGAAAAGAGTGATGTTGTGTAATCCAGAGGGGGGAAAAACACCTCAGCTGTAAGTTGCAACTCAGAATAAAGGTCTGAGTATCAAAAATGAGCGAAGTTGAAAGGGGAATCCCGTTGTAGAGACAACTGGCTTTGTTAGCTCTCTCTCTTGCGTATCTTTCCCAGGGCAGGGGCCTGGGCCTTGGCACAGCTCTGGGGAGAGAGTGCTGAAAGGAAGGCTGAGCTCTTGGGATCCTCTGCTAATTGATTTCGTCAACTTTAGGGCTTTGGAGAGCTGCATCTGAGGAGATCAGGCATGAGTGAGCCAGGGGCAGTCAGAAGTTGAGGAGAAAATGGAGAGTGCTTGAAACCTCAAGCTGGTACTCAGCACGGCATGTGCAGCAGGGAACTCGGCTCCGTGTGAGGATTGCTGCTGCCAGAACAAGGTGAGTGCAGTTCTGCCTTGCAGAGACAGTTCAAATAGCAGGTGTTAAGCTCATTAGGAAGATCCAAATGACACTATGTATTTGGGATCTAATTGTTCTCCAGGAAAGATAGTGTTTTAATAAGCTTGAAACAGCTCCTGCCTCTCAGCAAATTAAACAAGTGGGTCATTTCTTCCTGCAGCTTGCTTGAGAGTGAGGGACAAGTGTCACTGCTAAAGCACAGGCAGCCTTTATTCAAGATGAAAGCAAGGGATCTGTGGAGCCTTTTCTTAGCCTTGGTGTGTTTATAAGGCATACATTCACAAGGAGAGCTTGGAAGACATTTTTTATTGTTAGGAGTCTTACTGTTACACAGGAAAAAAAATCCTTTCTGCTGCCTCTGAAAAATATTTAGTGTACTGATATTTATAGCTGGCAGAAGTATTTCAGTGCTGCAGGCTTGTCTCTGGCTGCATAAAACAAAGCAAAAGCAATAATCCATTTAAGTTTTTCAAAAGAGTGCCAAATAGATTATGGCATGTACTGGAATAAAAGGGTGAAACTGCCTGGGAATTTAGCAGTTAATTTCTGCAGCCTATCCACCTTTTTATTAAAAGCTAGCAGAAAGGGTTCAACATTGCACTGTGGCAGGGCTTTTCTGAGAGGACAGTATTGCCTTGAGATGGGAAAAGTCTCCAGCCTTTTCAGTTATTCCACCCCCCCTTGCCTTCAAAATTACCCTTTAAGGAGTTGAAGCAGTGAACATGTACTGTAACATGTCCAGGATGGAAGAAGAATCCCAGCCCTTTCCACTTGAGAAGAGGTTCTGCAGTGATGGCACTATCACACAAATCATGCTCTTTCTCAACAGCTGATTTCTTGGTTAGGAGAATTAAGCAAGGGATGCAAGCAAGGGTAGAAATCAACATGTCTTAAGAATCCTAGGGACCATGTACTCCAGTGTGAGAGTGGCAGTGGGAGTTGTGCAGCTGAGAGCAGCTCCTGCTGCTCAAAAGCCTCGCACAGTGGGGTCTGTGGCTCTGCGCCCTGGCCGTGGGGAAGGTGCCACACTGAGGGACACCTTGGCTGGCCTGAGGAAACTGAAGCTGCTTATACAGAAGGGAAATGAAATCATGGAGTCATTTCATTTTTGGTGGCAGTGGTGGGGTTTTTTGATTATGGTTTGGTTTGTTTTTAAATAGAGACCTGATCTTTGCTCTCAAGTCAGGGCTTTCTGCCACAAGTACAGTTTCTTCCAGAGCAATGCAACTGCCAAAAGGAGTCTGGATGGAAGCTCCAGCTTCTGGTGTGAGGTTTTTGTGGTAGATGAGTAAGGATTAGACCTACTAAAGATACCATCTTACAGTGCTTATTGTGATGTTGATTTTGGAAGTGTTTAGCTGCAAATGACTACAGATGTTAACTAACAAGCAGTTGTATAATTTCTCCTCCCTGCAAGACCATTTGAGGCAAGGTCCTAAGAGAAAATACTTGTCAAGGAGAAGCTGTGCATGTCACCCCCTCTGCTCAATTGAGGGCAGCCAGCACCATGAAGAGGAAGCTATCAGTGTCCAGTTGGTATGAAACACAGCAGCAAGGCTCAAAGATCTCTCGTCTTGTGGGGCATGGGCAGTGCGGCAGCTCTTGCCCAAAATCTCCCCCAAAAGTGCCACCCTTCTGATTTCCTGGGACACAATTTGCTCTTGGTGAAATTCTAGCCCAAGGAGGTGCTGGCACGTTGCATGTGCCTGGTAACAGTATTCACCAAGGCCATTGTCTCCTGGGTTGTAAAATCCTTTCTTTTGGGAAAAGTCAAATCCACATGGATCCCAGGCTGGCCAAAGCAGCCTCTGCTGGGAAGCAGACCATTGCACTCATCCTGCAAGGGTCAGGAACACGTGCAGAGTGTGTTACAGCTGCACAGCAGCACTTCATTTGTTTGTCTGATGAGGAGTGTGTTTGTGTGGGAGTTTGGGACTGGCAGTCACCAGGCTCTGTATTTCCCTTCTCAGCAATGCAAGTATGGTAATTTATGGGCTGTGCAAAGCTCACACCTGTGGTGCTTCTTCTCTTCACATGAGCTTTTAGGAGAAAGTGGCAGATAGAGCTGCATCTTGTAAGGGGCCAGCCTTCCCAGGCAGATTGAGCAGCCCTCAGGGAGGCATTCTTGCACCTCACTTTGCAGGTTTGTAGCTCCACACAGCTGCTGGAGAGGGGGATATTTACAGTAATGCAGTGTAGGTTTCCTCTCTAACTAGAGGAGTGAGCAGCTTAACAGCTAAGCACAACTCCCTTCCTTTCAGACTTGTGAAATTTGGACATCCCAAGCTGGAGAAAGAGTGTGTGCTGTGAAGGCAAAGCAGCCATGCCACTCTGAGACTAGGGCTAGGGGTGGGAGAAAGGAGGCTTGGCAGAGGAAGCACCAGCACCAAGTTGAAGCTCAGACTAGCAGAGACAGCTCACCTCCTTGGCAGCAGGAACTCGGGACAGCTGAGTGAGAAAGACAGCAGCCAAGACATAACTTTTTTTCCAAAGGGTTTTATTAATAAACACCTGGAACATTTAAGAGTTACTATGCACCCTACCTCACATGGAAATACTGCTTTATTTGCCCTGCCAGATCGTCCTCAACTATCTATATGTCAGCACAACTCCAACTGTTGTCCCTCTTCCCCCCTCTCTTCCTATGCTATTTTCTGGCATAATGGCATGTCTACAACAACCCAGATGTGCAATTCCTATGTCACCAGCGAGCAATCACAGGAGTTACTGGACTAACACACCTCTGCTGTAGCCCAGATGCTCTGCCAGAGTTTCTCTGGGTCACAGCAAGAGGCTCCTGGACACTGTCACTCCACACTTTCCAATCAGATGCAGGATCACCAACTTCTCTCAATAAATAAATTTTATCTTTTAACAGGTTCCAGTGTAGCTTTAGATTCTGAAGATAAATAAAAGAAAATCTTTCAATATTAAGACTGGCCTTTTACCAAAACAGCAAGATGGACAAGACTACAAATTTAAACCATTTAGAAAAGTAATGCTCAGAGGAAGAAACAGTCCCTGGTTAGCTGTGTCCTCGAGAGGGAAGCACAGAAGAGATGAAGGTACAGTCACTGTCCAGCCTGCAGGCTGTATGTGTGTGACAGATACATGCACGTTGTTCTGGAAAAGTGAGGGTATTACTCTAGGTCATGGTCAGCCTCTCTTTCCTCACCTGCTCTTACTGGAGGGGTCCTTCCTCACACTTCCAATGGATTTGTCGTCTCAGGTCATGGGAAAGTGACAAGACCACACTATTATGAGCTTAGCTTTTTGTCTAAACTGCATTAAACAGAAAAAGATTTAAGGTCATCTCACTGGGTAGTTGAACCTCACTCCCTTTGGTACTTGCAGAAGCTTAACATGAAATAAATAAAATCAGCCAGCATGCTGTCAGGGCAAGATGTTTTACAAACACAAGTGTTTTGATTTAAATACTAAGGCCTCCACATTCATTAGAGGATTAAATCCTTAAAACAGGGGGCTTAGTGAAAGAATAAAGCTATTTGCCTTCTAGTTTTCAAACCCTGAAGCAGCAAGAAGAGCATGATGAGAACACTGGCTTCCTTCTTCCTCCTTGGAAGGCTGCACATTAATGAGGGCTGAACAGCAAGTGTAACTCCAAACAAGTGCCTGAAATAATGGTTAGTCAACAGCATTTCCTCATCTTTCAACAGCATCTAGCTTCAAAGGTTTTCTCTACAATACAAGGCTGGAGAGTTCAGACACTGCAGTGCCGGGTGGCATTCCAGGACATTACAGCAGTCTGTCAGGGTCCTGATTAAAACTGAAGTCACACACAAGGGACAGGTGATCGGAAGGGTAGTTGAAGGAGGGCAGCCTGTTGGGCCCGATTTGCTCCTCAGTCAGCAAGCCCAGGGCTGAGTTCACGTTCAAGGCATGCTGGGAATACCAGATGTAATCCAGCGTGTGCCGGCACTCTCCGGAGGGCCGGATCTTCCAGGTGGTGTAGGGGGGCTCCGTCTGTCCGTCGGGGCTCAGCAGCTTGTAGGCGCTGTTTAAATTGAGGCTGGAGTTGGAGAACTCCCTGTACACCTCCTCGGTCGGCTCCGCGTTGAAGTCTCCGCAGACAATCAGGGGATCTTGGCTCCCTGGGTGATGTTCTTCAGGTTCTGGAGGAGGTCGCAGCCCTGAGCAGAGCGGAACCTCTCCCAGCCCGTGCGGGCCTTCAGGTGGGTGACGGCGATGCAGAAGAGCCTGCCGGTCTCGCGGCACTTGAGCGTCTGGGCGATGGCCACCTGGTTGGTCTTGAGCTTCATGGCGGTCAGGCGGATGTTGGCGCTGCTGACGAGCTGGAAGCGCTCCTTGAGGAAGAAGATGGCGCAGCCGTCGGGCCCGTTGTTGTGCTCCACGTCCAGGCACGGCGACCACGGCTTGGGGAAGAAGGTGCACTGGTAGCCCAGGCGGCTGAGGAGCGGCTCGAAGGTGTCGAAGTAGTGGTCGACCTCCTGAAGGCACAAGATGTCGGGCTTGTATGCAAGGATTTCCTCCAGGATGAGGCACTTCCTCTCCTCCCATTTCAGAGCTTCCATGGGGCACTGGACAAAGTTGTCCTTGCCTTCCCCGAGAGCTGGAATTAGCAGGGAGGGTAAACAAAAAACCCGAAAGTTACTGACAGCTCAAACAGCCTGCCATCCTCCAGGTTTTATCAGCTTACATGCTGGTGGCTTTAAGGGTACCAGATTTGCCAGCAGGTGTGAGAACCCCATCTCAAGTCACTGGAGTCACTCCAAAAAAATTAAGTTCCTTTTACAGATAAAAGCTATATTAAGACTTACTCCCCATCTGCCCACTACACAAGGGCAAGTACTTCCACGTGTGGCTGCTGCAGCATAAGCCAAAATAAAATGAAGTGGCTTAAAAGAGACTGCAGAAGGTTAAGGCAGTCCCCATGAGGGAAATTTCCCACACCAAAAGATTTTAAGGTGAGGCTGCTGCAGTTGTCAACCCACAGCCTTGATTCAAAACTGGCAGTTAAAATTCTTTTTAAGCATTAAGACTATCCGCAGCAGATCTGAATTTATGGATAGCTCACCAATAAGGTAATCAGAAACTGAAGAGAAACGTCACAAATAAAACTTAGGAAAAACATGCGTTTTCTCTGGGGTTAACAACCATCTAAAACTGATGGGTCACAGCTTTTAGAATACAATATGTTCAGGTAAGACAGGAATTTGGGGCTCCCTTGGGCATCAGAGTTGCAAGGAGAGACCTTTTTTTTCCTTTCCTGTGGGACAGAAGGAAAGCCACTATTCCAAGTGCTCAAAGTACTACCCCCTGGCCCTCAGTCACTTGTGTCTCATGTGGTTCACTCCTCTCCCTTTGCTCTGCCAGGGTTTTCATTGCTGCATTTGATCTCAAGCTCATACCTTGAGCTCACAAGCATCTCCTACCTTGGGCGAGGATGTTCCACTGCATGACCCGGATGGGGCGGTGGTTACTGCCGGCATTTTTCTTCAGGTTCACAAAGTTCCTCTGGAACCGGGGTGGCCGCTTCTGCAGAACAATCTGACATTCCTCCAGCAAATCCTTGGGGTCTATAGGATCCAGCTGTGCTGAGTCCAGCTGCTCCAGGCACTCCTGGTGCTGGGACACGGCACCACTGCTCAGTGTCTTGGCAAGCACGCTGTAGAGCCGGCTGGTGCTGTTTCCCATGGAACACACTGCAAGGGAAAAACTGCTGTTAGAGATGGCCCAGCACAGCTCTCCTCATCACCTGGCTACCTTGCTGCAGTGCCAGCCATGGTGGTTTGTGCAGCAGCCCGTTCCTGAGTCTGAGACAAAGTAAGGAGAGGGTCAGTCTTGTGCAGTCTCGTGTTCTGCCTGTCATCGGGGGCTGCAGCCTGCAAACAGCCTGGCCTAAGGCATCATGCTGCTGTCTTCTAAGGCAACAAAGAAGCCGAATAGCAGGGCTAAGATTAACTCTGCATATATTGTAGGAAACACAGTAGAGCACACTTTTCCCCTGTTCACAGAGGAGAGAGCCCAGCAGGTGCACAAATGCTGCCTGCTCCTTATTTCACGTGCAGCATTTGCTTCTGAAGGAGAGGGCACCCTGTGTCCATATGGGATGCCTCCAGGCTGCAGACTCCAGTTAACCTGACCAACCCTCAGGTTAGTATTTAACAGGAATCTCTGATCAGTGTCATTTATCCCCAAAGCAGTAATGTTGTCATGACCATGAAGCAGCCAGATGCTCCTGCTGGCTTAGACCTCCTCAGGATGTGGAGTGGAGAAGGTGGTGCCTCCCAGCTCCACATCCCTGCGTTCACTCCCCCCACCCTCCTTTCTCCCTTTATCTCCTCACTCTTGTGTGCTGTGCCCAGCTCAGCAGAGGTTTTCAGCCCTCCCTGTTGCTCTGGCCACCTCACCCACAGGAGCTGCACACAGGCTGCTGTCTGCAGCTCTCCCTGCTCATGCAGCTGGCCCTCACCCAGCCCCATGTCTCCTACAGGGAGGCCTCCCCATCCCACACGAGCCGACAGCTGCCACAGGATGGGGATGCACACGTGTCCCTGCTCTGTTTTGGCCCATGCACGTTTTGTGGTATTGCTACACCGTGTGTGCAAGAGCTCTCCAGCCCTGTCTCAGGGAGGGAGGGCTTTGCTCCTTCCAACACAGGCAGGAAGGGCAGTGCTTGCACCACAGCAACTTGCATAAGAGGCAATGCTGACTGAGCTTTGCTGTTGTCTCAACTTATTTACTCTGAATGCCTTTTGCAAAGGGAATCTTAAGCAAAAGAACTTCAGTGTTGCACTGCTGTTGGCCCACAGTGGTTTTCATGTAGGTTTATTTGTACATTTGAGTACCTTAAAAAAGAAAGAGGATGAAATTGTCATCTTGTGATCACATCTTGCAGGAGATTTGGCACGCTACCCAACACACCTGCATGCTCAGACTGAACTACAGCACTACCAATTTTAAGATCTGGTGACAGACACACAGTAATGACAGGCTAGAGGGGCAGGCAGTAAGATGGACACCCTTATAGTTCAATAAACACACTCAGGAGGAAATGAAAGACTCTCCAGTATAAATCCCACATCCTTCTATTTAGGAAAATGGATACTTTTAAAGGATACTAAAAACTACTTGCTTTAATGTGTGTTTTGTATGTGTAAGCCCATGGAACAGTTCCAAGAAAGTTGTGAAATGGGAATTTAGATTAGATATAGGATTTTTCTCCTCATCTCTGTCCTTTTAGTTAAAGTAATAGGAGTTCCTCAAACTGAGATGTGATTTTGAGCTCACACACACATCTTTCCACAGAAGCTATGTGTAGTGTTTCTGTTTCTACAGCCTTTCTCAGTTTACAGAGAAATTTACTTCTTCTCAAGAAGCCAAGTACTGCTGAAGTAGTAGAAGTGCCCTTCAATAGTGAGGGGAAACACAAAATCCCCAAGCAGGATCCTGACACAGCTGTGAAGGCAGTGGGAGCAGGGATAAAAGCCCGCTCTGAGCTGGATACAGAAGGGTGCAGTTTACACACAAGCAGGGCTGCCAGGCAGCCATGCAGAAACCCAAAGAAATCAGCAGAGCTTTTAACAGCTGCTCCACAGGAGGCACTCACCTGTTCTTAGGAGAGGCACAGCCCCCGGCTAAGTGCTGCCAGTGGAGATAAGCACAGTGCTCTCTGCTACATCAGGGCTGCGGCAACAGCTGAGGGCAGTCCTGCCATGCCGTGGGTCAGGAGCACGGCTCATGTGGGGCTCTCCAAAGGAATAATAATAATAATAATAACAACCCTCCAAGAAGCCATTAGCCAGCTCTTAGGCTGCCTGTGGCTTGACCTGAGTCAGAGGGATGATGCTGAAAGGCACAAGGTAGGTGCAACACAGCTGGAGTCAAAGGCAAAGCCCTGAGCAGCTTACAGCTGTTACAGCAGGATCAAGGCTAAGCTCAGCCTCCACCTGCCAAGCTGCAAACAAAGCCAACAGAGTATTGTCTAAATCCCATCATCCCTGGGATTGTGGTGTATCCAGCTCTTTATGGGGTGTAAGGCATAGCCCAGCCCGTACTATGGCCCAGAACTGATCTGACAGCTCTTAAAGTCAGTCATGACTCAGGAAGGAAAAAGAGCTTCAGTCTTCTTTTGAGGGCCCAGAGGTGATTGTGTGAAAGAGGGTCTAGACTGTAAATTAAGCACTTTCTATAGCAGAGGTGGCCTTTGAGTCATGGAAAAATGCATGTATTGTACTTGAATATCTGTATAGAGGCTTTGCCCCAGGAGGTCCCGGTTGTCCTTGATGGGCTGCAGCTGCCATGTCCTTCATTGGGCTGCAGCTGTGACCAATGAAGATAACTGGGATAAAAGGAGGTGGGTTGGCCAGTCTGGGAGAGCCTTGGAGGAGCCTGAACTGAGAGGGATTGACATACAGAAGAAGGAGTCTGTGCTGTGAAGATCTGTAGCCATGAGAATACACAGAGGAGGTATGGACTCGAGAAATCTGGTAACAGCAGTATGGGACTCTATAAATAGAACAACAACAACTTTCAGTCCTGGCATAGGTGGCTTGAACGTTCTTGGCTGAAGCAGGGGGCTCCATGGGAAGATGCCAGCTTAAGGTGACTGCTTATCTGTACAAGCTCTTTGTACCCAAAGTGCTGGAATCATGACAACACAGACTGAGGTGTTCTGCAGAACAGGGGCCAGACCAACAACCCCAACCTGAAAATGCTGAACACAGAATCCAGTTCCTGTTATTTCTGCAATGCTGAACCATGTCCACAGCAGTCCACCTACAATACAAGGTCACTCTGAAATCTGCAAGTGAAGTGACCTGTAACTTGCTGGGACAACGTGTGCTGCCAGTGCTGTGGCACCGTGGTGCTGGTGGGGGCAGAGGCAGACCTGTGCAGATAAGCAGTCATCTTAGGCTGGCATCTTCCCAAGGAGCCCCTGCTTCAGCCAAGAACTTTGAAGCCACCTATACGAGGACTGAGAGTGCTTAATTTACAGTCTGGACCCTCTTTCATGCAATTATCTCTGGGCCCTCAAAAGAAGACTGGAGCTCTTTTTCCTTCCTGAGAAGGAAGCAGACTTCTGGGCTTGCACTGTAGCGGTGGATAGCCAACATGAAAGTGATTCTCTGGGTGTTCTGTAACAGGGAACACCAACTCAGCCATTACTATGCAAGGTGCTTAAATCAAAAAGTTGCTTCTCCTCAGCAAGGGTGGTACCTCAGCACAGTAAGGGTGAGGGAAGAATGCAAACTGAGAGTTAAATGTAAGAACAGGGTGTAAGGTTGGCAGGCTTCTTGCTCCATCCAGCACAGAAGAGAGAACAACTAGGATCTCGGGCAATGAGCCATCGGGTACTTTATTTCAGAGATGAGGGCTGCAGAAGGGTATTGGCCCTGACCTTTTGGCTAAGGCGAACAACATTCCCATTTCCCTTCCTTTCAGGTCATACCTCCCAGCACCGCCTTGAGGCAGAAGCCCTACCCTGTCCACCATAAGGCTTCCCCTGCCAGGGGAATGACTCCACACACCTGCAGTCTGGAGTTACATCAGCCTCCACGGCCCTAGAGCTGGCAGCAGCTACAAATGCCCTCCTTGGAACCCCAGTTCCAGGAACAACTTGACAGGCACCATCCCCGTGTGACAGAATCTACGCTACCAAGGTATCATGCTACATCTACAGCCTTGTCTGGGACAGCAATGAGAGCTCACCAGAAGCTGCCTGTTCTCAACAGGCAACATCAGAAAGAAGAGTGAACCTCAAATCCTGCCTCCAGTAATATCGGGAATCAGTACTTGGCACAAGCTCTGGAAACCTTTATCTTTGTGAATGCTTTATTAACCATGAACTCGATTCTGCCAGCTCTCAGATGTATATGCTCCTCTTCCCTGTACTGCCATGAAGCTTCGATCCTGCCAGATGGCATCCTGGCCTAGCATCAGCAGGACAAACAGAAGCACCCTGCCCTAGCCTGGCTTTTACACTCGTCCTGCAACAGGGAATGAACTCTCTTCACCCCAGCCCTAGCTGCAGGCAGTAGGCCAAAGAGAATCTCCTGCATGCCAGATGTGTAATACAGCCTCAGACATATTGCCCAGAGAAGCTGTGGCTCTGCTATCGCTGGAAGTGTCCAAGCCCAGCCTGGATAGAGCTTTAAGCAACCGAGTCTAGTGAGAGGTGTCCCTGCGCATTGAGGGAGGGCTGGAACCAGGAGACCTTTAAGCTCTCTTCCAATCCAAGCCATTCAATGATAAGGAGTCGGGCTTATCGCCCTGCCCACGGCAACAGTGGAGAAGCTGTCAGCAGGAATGGCTCCGGACGGGCATTCTGAGCCACGGCCAGAGCCAACGGAGGCGCCTTAGGGCTGGATCCGAGCTCAGGGGGGCGGTGGGTGCACACACCGAGGTGGGGTCCGCACAGGCACCCGAGGGCATTGGGGCACTTTCCAGGTCTCATGTAGGGGAATGAAGAACGGGCTGTAATTATTTAACAGTACAGGCAAATAGGGACGCGATGGCTGCTGCTGCCTGCCAGAGGGTAACCTGGGCTGCTCCCACACGCTGCCTTGAGCGAAAAGTGAGCCTTGAGTGAGTCAAGCTCATCCTACACCAAGTGCAGCTCAAGAGGGCAGCTCAGCGAGCCGGCTCCTGACAGCGGCACACGGACCCTGACCGTCTGGCTCACAGACAGGCCAGCGCAGCGACACCGGGCTGCCTCCCGCACCCAGCCCAGGTGCGGGCACAGGGTGCTCCATCCCTCACACGGAGGGCACCGAGCCAGAAACGCCCGAAGCTCCGGCGGGCTCTCCGGCAGTGCCCGCTGCGATGCCGCGGGATGCTGCCCGCTCTCACCGGCTGGGCGAGCGCCACGGCCGCTGCCCTAGAGCCCAAGGGCCGGTCCAGTCCCGGAGAGGCGGCTGGCGAGGGGGACAAGGGACACGCTGGCGCGGGCAGCGCAGCCCAGATGCCGCTCCGACAGCACCGGCCCGGCACCAGCCTCCGGCTGTGACCCCGCGCGGTTCCCGGGGCGGCGGCGCCCCCTCCTCGGCCCATACCCACCTGTGCGGGGCGGCGTCCCCGGGGCGGGCGGGCCGCCCGCTGCTGCCCGCGGGGCGGCGGGGCCGGGGGGCGGCGGCTGGCAGCGGGACCGCGGCAGGCGGGAGGCCGAGACGGCGGCGGCGGGAGCGCAGCAGAGGGCGGGCAGGGCCGAGCAGAGGCAGCGCGCGGAGCTCTGGTACATGCTCCCGGCGGGACGGAGCGGCACCGGCAGGGATCGGGCGGGACCAGGAGCGCGGCAGCTCCCGTGTCCGCCCCGCGGCCGCGCTTATACAGGCGGCGGCGACCCGCGCGGCGCGTACCTCGGGCACTACCACCCTCACCCGCGGGGGAAGTGACAAGGTACGACCAAACCCTCCCGGCGCCGCCGCCCGCACATCGAGCCCGCTTTCCGCAAAGACCAGCGAGCCCGCTTTCCGCAAAGACCGTCCCGCGGTCCCGCTGCCGCTGGCGAGGACGCTGCGGTAGGAAGGACGCGCTCCGTGGCCGCTCCCGCCTCCCCTACCCCGCCGTGGAGTGGTCTGGCCCGGGGGAGGTTTCCCGCCGCTGATGTCAGCAAGGGGCGCTCTCTGCTCCCACAGACGTCACGGCTCTGGGCCCCGCCCGCCCGGCTCTGGGGTGCAGCGGGGCTCGG
The DNA here is from genome assembly GCF_012460135.2 of Molothrus ater. Lineage (NCBI taxonomy): Eukaryota > Metazoa > Chordata > Aves > Passeriformes > Icteridae > Molothrus > Molothrus ater. The sequence goes on along the minus strand of NW_023416513.1, from coordinate 4,372 downwards.
CAGCCGCGGGCTCCCAGCACAGCCGGGTGGGTCCTGCAGCGCTGGGGCTGTAATGTCCTCTACTGGGATGGCTCGCTCAGACCCGAGCATCCCCCTCCCCAGGCCCGCGTGGAGAGCGGGACACTCGCTCAGCACGGCACCCCACCCTGTGGGAGCCCGTGAGGCGCTGGGCTGGTGGGATATCGGGGAATCGCCCCCGGTAAAGGGGGGTCTGGGCCCAAAGCTGGGAGCTGGGGGCGGGTGCTCTCGTTTGTTGTATCCCCCGCTTCCCGTGGCCTCTTTGCTCCAGCGCCCTGTGTCAGGCCAGAGGGGCCAAGGGCAGCCCCGAATTCCTGTGCTGGAATTAGGGCAGTGCCCGCAGCTAGTCTGAACGGGCTTCCTGCTGAAAATGGGACCTTTTTTTTTTCCTCCTAGAAATACTTGATTCTTTATGTGTTCGATAAACTACCGAGGGGGCCAGGGGGAGGCAGATGCCTTCTGTGAGGGATGCTGCTGCTGCAGGAACCAGGACAAACTGGCAGCATGGTATTACACCTGGGTCTGCTTGAGCGCCCCTGGCTCATCCCTCTTTTTCTCAGGCTTTCTCTTGACAGAAAGATGGAATTAGGGCACAGCAGCTGATCCCTGTGTTCCCTGTGTTTTGGTGTTCCAGTGCCTGCTGTCAAAGTTTTTTTTTTCCAGTTTGCTGCCTACTGGGCTTAGGGTGGTTATAGCCATCCTCCGGAGACAAGAAAGAACAGTAGAATCATTTAGGTGGGCAAAAATCTCCAGGGTCATCAGGGTGGAAGGTTTTGTTTGGGTGCTGGGGGTCTTCTCTTGGTGGGCTCTCAAGCCCCAGCAGCCCCTGCACCAATGTTCAACAGGATGGGGGACACTGGGAACAAGGGGCCCTGGAGAGGCTAAGGACACTTCTACTGTCACAGTAACCAGAGGGAGCCAACAACCCCCTCTGCAAGTGCCAGGCAGTTCAGGAACTGAGTGAATGGAAAAGGATGGTGAAAGCAGTGAGATTGCTCTGGAATGGTCTATCTCGGAAGAGTTGCCTCTGTTCAGCAGCATGGCAGGCTGAGCTCCACTGATGAGCACAAGTCAGGTTTTGGAGAGGATCTTAGCTCTGTTCTCGATGCTTTCAGGATGCGTTACCTGCAGGCTGCCTGTGTGTGTGACATGTGACCTCGTTCTAAGCTGCAAGTGAAGGGGATTTCACAACCTTCCTGAGCTTCCAGAAAACTCTTGTCTGTTTTGCTGTTGGGCACATACGTAGGCACGCCTCTGGGGACAGGGGAAAGGCAGGTCTGACCTTTCCAGGGACTAAATTGGCCTCCAGGGCTGGAAGCAAATGCAAGATGCCATCAGGAGGATGGGACTTTTCTTTTCCCCTGCCATGTCATAAGCTCTCTGACTTTCTAGGTGCTTATCTTTCCTAAGCATAGAGCTGATCCTGCTTTCCCCAGTGCAGGAAGTGCCTCTTGGCCTGGGCAACACTAGTTGATCCCTGTCATTGTTCTAGCAATCTTTTCATCTTGCAGGCTGTTTTGCATGGGCCTGGTCTTTGTTTTCCCCTATAAAAAATAAACATTATTCTTTCACATCATGTCTTCTAAATCTTTTCTTATTGCTGTCTCCTCGAGCCTCTCCTTGCCCCAGCTCTTCCCCACTGTCTCCTGCATACAGCCCACCACAAATTTGCTCATCTTTCTTTGTGTTACTCTCCATTCCAGCCACATTTGTCACTGTCAGGTTGTTCTTCGTGACAATTTGCAACGAACTTTCCTTCCCCTTTGAAGGCAGGTGCATTGTTTGTCTTTTAACACCTGGTACCACTCCTCTTGCCTAGATTTTGGAAGGGCTTGTTAGGGGTTCAGAGACAACTTGGGATAATACCCAGAGTCTTCTGGGATGGTAGAGTTAGCTTTTCTTTCTGCCCATCCTCTACCTGGTTTGCTTCCTTGTTCAGACTTTTCTGTCTCACTTCTAGAGCTGGATTTGATCCCTTGTACCATTTTGATGGTTTGAACCCTCTTGGCTCTGACTGATTGCATCCCAGTTTCATCCCTGGAGGCTTGTGCTAATTCTCTTATTCTCATCTGTAATTTTATCTGTTTGTCTTTTTTACTAATTTCCTTTTTGGTTATTGAAGGAAAGATTGTGATATCATGGATTGTGATAGTCTCACAAGTTCTCTGCTGCTGTTGTTTTTGTCTCAATGCTGCTTTTCTCTTCAAAAATATCTGTAGAGCAGCTGCAGTTTCGAAGGTGGGTCCTGGATCTTGGTGCTTAAACTTACACCTGGCTGTATGTAGGCTCATGTAGCCCTCCCTAAGCAAAATGCTGTAATGTAAATGCTTTCCAACAAACTAAAAACCCCAAGAAAGATAATTAAACAGCAGGTAGGTAATTAGTACCCCACTAACTTGTCCAGTTTTGTTTTCTGCAAAGTGAAGTAGCCTGGTCTCGGCAGACAATGCTGGGAGCACGGGGGAGAAGCAGCTGGAGAACCTGGGAAGGAAAAGGCTGGAGCCTGGCTTTCTCTGCTTTCAAGCATGTGGAACATTCCTCGTAGATCTCTCAGCTCTGATTCATATCCTTTCCACTTCATTAAAGATGTAAAGGAGAGACAGAGGCTTGCCTGCTGTGCAGGACTGGGAGCCCTGGTTCCTTGCAGGGCTCTGCACCTGACTGGGCTTGTCTGCTCTCAAGTCTGGGCACTCTTAAAGGGTTTATTGCCATGCTTGTTGTGCATGAACCTCTGTAACCAGCTTTTCTTCCCCTGTTCAGATGACCAGATACCTCTGGAAGGAAAGAGTGGTTGGCGATCCAAGGAATCCATGAGCTGTCCCAATGGCCCTGCCATTTCTGGCAGGATGGGGCAAAGAGAATCCCTGACAATGGTGGCCAAGGGGATAGGGGGCCTGGGTTTTGCTGCTGATAGATTGGAGACTTGGTGACAGGGAAGCTGCTGGCTTTGTGTCCTGTTCAGGGGATGAGGCAGCTGGGCCCATCTCTGAGCTCCAAATCCTCAGCTTTGTTCTGCTCTCCTGCACCATGGAAAAAACCTTGGGTTTTCCACAGAGATGGCTGTTCATCCTCCTCATCTCCTTTTCCAGCTGATTTCTTGGAGCTGCTCACCGCCTAGCAAGCTTAGTCCTTAAGTAACTAATGAATGGCAGTGCAGTTTGTTTGTTATTAATTTGATTTTTCTAGTTGGGTTTTGCCAAATCACCTCTTCATGTGATCTCCAAGGAGGAAGGACAGAAGGTTTTCTGCTTCCTGCTGTACTGCATGTGTTTTTCTCTGCTCTCTTGAGTATTGACTTTCCTTAGCCAATTAGTGTGCCCATGCTTGCATGACAATGAAAAAGGCATTTGTAAAAGAAAAGAAGTCCCAGATGAAGCTGCTTTCAACACACACCGGCTCTGTTCCCAAGACGGGAATAGTGGTGATTCACCTCCAAAATGTGACTCAGTGATGGCTTGGCATTCCTTGGGTGACTCAAAAGCCCTACTAGCCTTCTATGGGAAACAGAATCCTTTTGGAAATACACAGAAGATAGGATTAATTTTAGGTGCACGCAACTCAGTGAAAAGAGAGAAGTTCCTTGAGGAACTGATCTCAGCTGTCCCATGTGCATCTGCCTGATGTTTGCACAAGCTGAGGTCAGTGAGCAAATGGAGAGGAAGGGTCGTGGTGAAAGGATGCCTAGACTGTGAGAAATGCTTTTTTCGTAGTTTTTTTGACCTGATCTTACCCTGGACATGCTGACGTTTCAAACATCCTGCCCAGGCTGTTAATCCTTTTCCAATGCTGTGATAATCTCAGGACCATCAGGCTGCTGTTACTTACTAAAAAATATGCCTTTGACTGAAGTTTTTCCCGGCATCTAATAAAAGCAATGATTTCCTCCAACCCCCTTCCCTGGGATTAGTAATGATCTGGGATAATGATCCTTCCACCTCCTCAGTCACTTCATCCCAGGCGCTCATGCCTGTGTCAGGAAGCATTTGTGCTGTGTTTGGTACTGCTGCTCTAACTGCCGATGTTTCCAGCTTGGAAAAGCATGCCCTGAAGCTGCCATCCCTGGGGAGATGGACAGCATCCCTGCATGTGCACAGGGGAGTGACAGGAGAAAGCCTGTGGCAGCGAGATTCTGCTCAGCACAGGTGCCTGTGAGCACAGTGTCGTTTGAACCTCATGCTGTGCACACACATCCCAACACCAGAATTTTGCTCCCCGGGATGCAATGCCCTCCCCCAGGAGTGCTGGATGCCGTGCCCTTGGATGCCCTGTGCAATGCCATCCCCAGCAGTGCTGGATGCTGTTCCCTGGGATGCCCTGTGCAATGCCATCCCCTGCAGTGCTGGATGCTGTTCCC